>NC_133658.1:612075155-612281432 GCF_037893015.1 Macrotis lagotis
AAGTCTATATTCTTTGTCTTCTAAAATATAGTATTCTAAGCTCTCTATTTCTTTATACCGGTGTCAACTAAAGAGTGATATCATCTGTGATCCTAATTGAAGTTCCACAGTATTTGAACCCTTTCTTTCTGACTGCTTTTTTCTTTGACCTGGCAGCTCTAAATTTTAAGTTTGATGTTCCTGGAAGTTTTCATTTTTAATTCAGGAATTGACTAGAAAATTCTTTCTATTTCTGTTTGTCATTTGGTTCTAAGAAATTGAGGTGATTATCTTTCAAAACATTTTTTGAAATAGGATATATAAACTATTTTTGTCATGAAGTTCAAGTAATTTGATAATTATTAATTTTTTTCTCTTTTATTTGCTTTCCAGGTCATTTGTTGTTACCGTGAGATTTTTTACATTTTCTTCTAGTTTTTCAATCTTTTGACTTTCTTTTAATATGTTTTGCTGTTTCAAGGAGACCTTGGTTTCTATTTGGCACATTCTGTTTTTCAGGAAGTCTTGTATCTTTTATGACAAGCTATAAATACCCATTTCAGTTCTTTCTTCTATAGCTCTCAATTTTTGTCCATTTTTTCCCTCAAGCTCTCTCATGTCAATTCTTTTTTCTTTTTAAACTCTTGCTTTATCTCATAACGAAATTTTAATTGAGTTTGTATTCAAATTGCTTTTCTTTCAGGATTTGTTTGACTATGTTTTAGAGGCATTCTCTTCTTTTGTGCTTGTATCTTGAGCATCCTTGTCACCATACTTTCTAATGACAGGTTTTTTTTTTCTTTTTTCTCATTCTTCCAGTCTAATTCCTGACTTTTGACTTAATAGTAGGGTTAGTCTCTGCAGACTTTGAGGGGAAAAATCTGGGCTGGTCCTGTTACTATTTTTTTAAAGTAATGAGCCTTATGTTGTTCCAGGTTCTCAGGGATCACCTCAGTCAGGTGACTTGCAATCTTTCAGTGCTCCCAAAGTAGTCAAATACAGGAAAAAGTCTTATCGCTGCAACCACAGTCTAAACTCTGTAAGTTTCTGTCCTGTGTTTAAGTCTAAAAAGGAGTAGACTACTATCAACCATCTGGGAAGCTCTGCTGGCTCTGAGTGACAGAACCATAAACTTCCCCTTGGTAAGAGATTTCTGGTCTGGTTATTCTTCTGCAAGTTTCATATTGGACCAAAAGCTGGAAATGAGACATCTGACATCTTTGTCACACTGCTGCTTGCTTGCTTTCAAATAATCTTCTCTTCCCTTATAATACTTAGAGCCCATCCAAGAGAATATCCTTTTGCCCCTGCAGATCACTTATCTACCTCAAAGATATGTGACCTAGAATTGAGTAACAAAGATACCAGTTGACACCTGTTCCCCATTTCAATGCCCCAGTATAGGTATGGAGTGTCCTAGTATGGAGCTGGAACTTCTCTTGCCTCAGTGCATGGCCTCACCCTAACAACATGTGCTGAAATGTTCTACACATACACTCCTGATCAGGCTCTCTTCTGAGTCCACAGTTCTCTCTGTCTCCCTATGCTGAAACAGCCAAAATATGATTTCTTGTGACTTTTTTTTGAATTTTCCTAACAGAATTCAATATATAGTGCATTTTCTAGAATTTCTTTGGAGGGCATAGGCAACTCTGCCCTTCTCCAGTTCAGGTTTTTGTTGCTCAGTCCCTCACTGCTCTTCCAGCAGATCCATTAAGCATATCCAGAGATATGCTTAATCTGTGAATCAAAAACTGTTGCTATTCTTCTTGAAAGTTGGAATTTTAAAATTTCTATTACTTAGTCACTGGGTTCCTTTTTTTATAGCTACCACTTCTTAAGTTTAAGGATTATGACTTGTCCTATCCACAGCTGGGTCCAACAACTGGTAAATGAGTCAACACTGTCCAGAAAAACCTCCTCTGCCCCCACTTTGCTGTGTGGTAATATGATCCTACTCTCTCCTAGAGTAATATAGGTAAGTAGCTACCTGCACAGTTAGTTCCTCTCACTATCACATCTCAAGACATGTGAACGACAGCAGAGTTTCCAACTAAGACTTTCAACAAAAGTTATGTTGATATATAAGGCTCTCCCACAGCAATCTTAGAGCAATAGGAATTCTCAGATCCCGAGTCCCCAGTTCACTCTACTTTCCTCTGGGTACCTCTAATAAACTACCACATATCTTTTTTTAAGACAATGGGGTTAAGTGACTTGCCCGGGGTCACAGAGCTGGGCAATTATTACTTGTCTGAGATCACATTTGAACTCAGGTCCTCCTGACTCCAGGGCTGGTGCTCTGTCCACTGTGCTATGCTACCTACCTGCCCCACACATATCTTTTTTAAAACACACAGTTATCTGGGTTAGCCAATTCCTCACTATATTCCAATCTCTCAGTGAGATGCTATTGATCATATACTCTTGTTCTAATAGAAAGAGACAAAGATTCTCTTCCCTGCAAATTCAGTTTCCTTGCCTCAATCAATGCCTTTCCTCTTAAACACATACATGTGTAGGTCTTTTAATAGCTAATGAGAGGCACGGCTAGGTGGCGCAGTGGATAAAGCACCAGCCCTGGAGTCAGGAGTACCTGGGTTCAAATCCAGTCTCAGACACTTAATAATTGCCTAGCTGTGTGGCCTTGGGCAAGCCACTTAACCCCATTTGCCTTGCAAAAAAACTAAAAAAAAACCAACCTAAAAAATAGCTAATGAGTAAATATGAATATTAGTGGATGGGAATTCAATGTAGCAAAGATTCACTGAGTACCTCCTATGTAATAGAGTCAATGGGCTTGGCCTAGAAACAAAAAAATAGTGCTTGCCTTCAAAGAGTTTACATTCAACTGGATCTGTATATGTGATGGCATATGACTAGTTCACTGAAGAAAATCAAAAAACTGAAAGCACATATAGACTCTCATTTCTAATTGCTTGTTCAGGTAAAAGTGAAGTCCCTTCTTTTGGCTGAGTCAATTGACAATCATATCCTTCAAAGAAACAAGTCTGCCCAACACAAAGCAATCTCACCATGCTTTCCTCAGAGTAGCCTGAGAATCTGTTTCAAACAAAAAGACTCCTACACTGGCCCAATCACACGTTCTGGTTTGCCTTCTATCTGTAAGAAATTGGACATTCATCTAGTAAGCACTCTATTTCTTGGACCCTACATTTCTATAAAGTCTATAAAGTCTCAGGGACAATCTCTAGTATGAGTGAGGGATGAGAGTTGGGAAAGGCAAAGAACACTTTTCTTAAGCATTGCCTTATAGAAAAAAACCTATTCGAAAAAGTTCTGATTTTTAACTCATTAGAAATCCTTTGGTTCTTCCTGAGGTCTGTCATAAATCTCTCCTGCTTCCAATGATCCCCACACTAGCTTCTAGCTTCAGGGACTGGCAGAGTGACAGCACCATGAAATGGAACAATTCCCTCCCAGCTCCCACTCAGTACATCCCTGAACATGGGATACGAGCAGCAATTGTAACCTTGCCATGACTGATGAGAACAAGAGGCAGTCATCCATCTCATTACTCTCCATCAAGGTATCTCTCTGCTAACCTAGTCATGGAATCATAGGCACTTACTTGGGGATCCTTTCAAAATCTTTATCTTCCTTCAAAACTCAGATCAAGTACCATCTTCTCCTCCAGGAAGCCCTCCTTGATCCATCCCTCCCAGAACCCCCTTTTATCCAATTAAAAAATTATGATCTTTCCTTGCTTCTTTCACTCTCTATAGTGGAAAAATCATTCATTGTGGAGGCAGAAATCCTGGTTTCAAGACTCATCTCTAATTACCACCAGTGTGACTGAGCAAGTAATTAATCCCTGGACATCTTTCCTCATGCTTAAAAATAAAGAGACTGAATTAGGTGGCTTCCATCATCTCTTCCAGTTCTAGGCCTATGATCCTAGAAACTGTGTACCTGGCTCACCACCTCTCTTCCTAATCCAACATAAACTCCTCCAGGGCAGGAAAGGTTCTATTTTTATCTTCATATGCTCAGTGCCTCGCTTGGATTGGACACCCTTTATCAAACTTAATTATAAGGTTTTTGAAGATCATCTAGTTTCCTCCCCACCACCCCACCTGCATGACAATTAGCTAATTCGAACCCCCATACCTGTGCACATAGCATTCACCTACCTATCCCAGTGCTTTTTATAAATATTATGATTGTATAGATGAATAAACTGAGGTCAAGAGGGTTTATGTGACTTGCCAATGGTTATACCAATTTAAAAAATATTGTTGAAGATAGGTTTTGAGCCATTTCTTCCTGATTGCAAGTTTGGCTCTCTATCCACTATGCCACAATGACATATAGAAGAAATAACTCCAAACAATTTATCTGTATAAATTCAAATACTCAATGAGGTACTATGGATTAGAAATGCTAATGGAGTTAGAGGTAAAAAATCTATAAGAACAGCTGATAATACTTGTCTGTGTGACCCTTGGCCATCACTCAATGTCCCTGGGCCTCAGTTTCCTCTTTTATAAAATAAGAGGGTTGTACTTGATTTCTAAAGTGCCTTTATACTCAAAATCAATCATCTTATTATCTTATGTGGGACTCAACATCATTTTGAAGTTAAGACCAAAATATATCCTCTTCCTCTCTTACCCTAATGCTATTTTTTGTTTGTTTTTTTAACCACTTCCTGTCTCAATACAACTTCACCAAAGGATGTTGGAAGAATGATGCTGGGAAAGAGTGATATAGAAACAGATAAAGCATTGTTCTTTGCAAATCATTTAATCCTCTCAACCTCAGTTTATGTGCACTTAATAAATCCCAACTGGTTTCTGTAGGCAAATTGGACTGAAGGCTCAGTAGTTACTGGTGGAAATAGTTAAGGATTTTCTTCCATAGTTTTTGATATCTTTGACTTTCCTTTATTCCTTCGTGTTGACTTATAGCTAAATTTACAGAGAAACTATCTGCTGAGAAATTGATGTTGATTTTTTTTTAGATTTTTTTTTGCAAGGAAATGGGGTTAAGGGCTTGCCCAAGACCACACAGCTAGGTAATTATTAAGTGGATGAGGCCAGATTTAAACTCAGGTACTCCTGACTCCAGGGCCAGTGCTCTATCCCTCTATCTACTGTGCCACCTAGCCACCCCTGATGTTGATTTTGTCCCCATTTATTTCCTAATTTGTATCTTCTCCCTTGAGATTCAGAATCAACCATCCTTTAGAAAGTCCAAGGATTAGGGGGAATTGGGGTGGGGAGGGTTAAAGGGAAAAGGATCAGAGAAGTAGAGATGTTCCTAGAGAACTGGAAAGGGAGAGAGAGAGAGAGAGAGAGAGAGAGAGAGAGAGAGAGAGAGACTGAGACAGAGTCGGAGAGAATCAGAGACAGAGACAGACACAGAGAAAGAGTTAGGTAGAAAGAGAGAACCTATAAGTGACATGAATTTCTGCCTTGTCTGGTTCCCCACCCCCACCCCCAAAGAGGAGAAGGAAGATTATTGACCCAAACCACAAGACACTGTTGTTAATGACCTCTAGGAGAACTGGTCTACTCAAGCAAAATTAAATCACCCGCTTTGGGGTGGGTCTCTGCAGATTGTTCTATCTAGCCAAGTCCACCCACCCAGGGTGTTCCCTTAGCCAAGTCTGGCCTCACCCAGACCCTATATTGCATCAATTGGCACCTCTAAGTCCTGGTATCACCCTCACCCAGTTTTCTTCCCACTCTTCACCCCTGCCCAGTCCTATTCCATCTATTTTAACTATGTTTTGCTTGGGAGAGTCTATGATATCTGGGATACCTGCATTCCTGCAGATGGGCGACAATGGTCAGACCCAAGAATTGTCCAGAATCTTGAGCCAACATACCAGTCATTGTCAGCACTCATATTCCCTTCCTTACAAAAGAGTTGAAATAAAAGTTTTTGTGTGTCTGTATGTATGTGTGTGTGAGCATATATGTACACATAATCAAGGTGAGGCATCATTGGTTCATTTTATAAATAATGAATTAATAAAAACAGAAATAAGTGAGCTTGATGCACATAAGGTCTTTTGTCATCATAAATGTATTCTGAGAACATAGTTTGTGGTTAATGAATTTTATATCCTAGTGTGGTCAAAGAAAAGTTCTTCAATTGCTATAAAGAACCATGACAAGTACTCCTTGGAAAGGTACAGTGATATCCAAATAGTAGTTAGGGATTTTTGTCTCCAATGATTTTAACATAAGGCATTTTGCAAAGCAACACTATCCTTGTAATTCTTTCAAATAAATTAAATCTTTAAGATCTGTAGCAATAACCAACTTAAAGAATTATAAGAATCTGCAATAGATCCTATAAGTGGTCTGGTGCAAATCTCATTTTAAAGATGTGCAAAATGAGGCCCCTTCTGTCAACTGATTTAACAAAATGACCTAACTAGGTTGTGGCAAGGTCAGAATTAGAATGATGGTCTCTGAGGACTTTAGTTCTCTCTTCATCGCACCATACTGTCTCTAGCAGAGACAGTGTATACAGTATATTAAGCCAATAATAACTGACATTTTGTAGTACTTTTAAGTTTGCAATCCTTTTTGTCTCATTTGATCCTTGCAACACTTTTGTGAGATCAGTGATAGATATTCAGGTGTGATTTTCTCCATTTTATAGATAAGGAAAATGAGACCAAGAGAAGCTAACCAATTTGCCCAGGATCACATGACTAGTAAGTATTTCAGGCAAGCTATTGCAGGGTAGAATGGCCTGTTTTCTCAGGAACACTGGAAAATATGTACATTCTAATCAGCACTGTCTCCTGTAGGTCAAAGTCCCCTAGGGAGGTCAATGCACCTATTCCAATGATACTGTTATCACTAAAAATACTAGCAGAACTCCTTTCTGGAAACTTACTAACATTCTTTTGAATATCCTTTCATGCTGACAAATATTTATTCTTAAATATTTATTTTTGGAAATAGAAGCCTTTTGGAGTCACAGATAGTAAAAAACAGTGAACAACTGGATAAAATATTAGAAGATATGAATATGAATCCTGACCTTGCCACTGTATAACTTTGAGCAAGGTATTGAGCCTCAGAATCTCATCAGTCCAATAAGGTCAAACAAGATGAGTCCAAGAGGTTATGTCTGACCTTAAATTTATGACTCTAGGGACAGATAGATGGAATAGTGGATAGAGTACCAGCCCTGGACTCAGGAGGACCTGAGTTCAAATCCAGTCTCAGATACCTCAGATAATTACCTAGCTGTGTGACCTTGGGCAAATTGCTTGACCCCATTACCTTGCAAAAATTGAATAAATAAATTTCAAAAAAATTTATGACTCCAGAAGTCTAGGAAGGTAATATTATTTTAGGTCTCAAACATGATGTGACTACAAAGTAAAGGAACCTCTGTGAAGTGGCTATGAAAATCACCCCAGAAATAATATTCCAAAAAATACTTTAAGCAATAGCAACTTCATTGGAGAGAATGCATAAACACATCAAAGCCTCCACCCTGCCTTTTCCCTTCCTTCCCACAAACAGCTTCAGGTGATTCCCTGAAGAAGGAATTAAAACTCATGTGGATATAAAAAGTGTGTGTGTGTGTGTGTGTGTGTGTGTGTTTAAATCTCAGTACTTGCAGTGATTTTTAACCTCTTATTTTTGTTTTTTTCATAGATGCCTTTGGCAGTCTGGTGAAACCTATGGACTCTTCCTCAGAATAATGTTTTTAAATGTCTCCAATAAAATACATAGGATTACAAAGGAAACCAATTCTATTGAAAACAACATGTGATTATTTTCCCATCCAAGTTCACAAATTGCTGCATTAGAGTCAGACAGACCTCAAGCATGAAGACCTGAGCTGCCATTTGGAATCAACCATATGGTCAGACCCCAGGCTGCAACAAATTTAAAATACAAAACAAACCCCTAATATTTTAGAGGTCGACAGAAACATACCCCTCTTCACCTCTACTTTCTCTCGCTCAACTTTCCTCCCCCAGCTTCCATTCCCCCAGCACGGTTATATTGTGAATGACACAGCTAATTAAGGTAAGTAGTATAGCAGTCTGGGACTGCATGAGTTAGGGTAGGTGCTAACTCTGCCAAGGTTTCCAGAGGAATCCATATTTCAGGGGTTACTAGCTCATCTGTAAATAAAATAAAATTTCCTCTGGGCTTGAGCTTGGTAACTCTGTTCCTGCCTTTGGCCTGAATGTGATTAGTGCTTTGGTGAAGAACATGAGGGTAAGAGGAGAGAGTTAGTTTGGCCATCTTTAAGTCCTCTCAGAAACAAACCATGAAGTTATAGACATTTTTTTAAGGTTTATCCCCCCCCACACTTAGAAATGACTAGATCTTAAAATTACATCTAATAGAACAATTAAGTTTCTATTCATTTAAGTCTCCCACTTCCCATAGCACTTGACTCTTTATGAAGTTCCCAACAGACATGGGTCTTAGAAGTTGGCAAACATTTCTTTATATTTGAGGGTCATGAGGTATGGATGAAAACTGGGAAATCAGATTTTAAGACAGGGACCTCCATTTTTGAGAATGACATGAGAACTCATAAGAAACATCCATATCAGTGTCAGAAGAACAATCTGTAAATTAAGAAGCATTTGGACAAATATTAAATGAAGTAGCCTCTACACAGCCAAACTGGTTTATTGCTATTTTCAGATAAGGATATAGTTGAAATCATTCAGATAATTGTTTATTTTGAAAGCAACCAATTGTGCAGCTAAATTCAATAGGTTACTTTAAAATAATCAACTGTTTGACTGAATTTAACTGAATTTAATATTGGCCTTTTTTTCCCCTGAACCTCTGTGTGATATTCAGCACAGAATGGATCTTTCAGATATAGCTTCAGTTTTTGTCCAATAATGAAATTAAATATATTTTCAAATATATACATCTGTATGGTTGCAATTATTGTTATTTTATTAAAAAAAGAATTTTAAAAATGTGATATTTTTTCAGGTAAAACTACATACCAGCACCACTTCATGGAATTTGTTCTAAATTTTCCTTTAAAAAAATCTCCACTGTATTTTCTTCTAATCTACAATTACATTTAAATAAACAACAGCCTTTAACAATTTGAGAACAATTAAATGTGTACAATTTTACATATGGTGACTTGAAAAGTTTGCCTCAGTGACGGAAATATAGTAAAATAACTCCACAGTTCTATCCTTAGCTTCCCCGCTAAGCATTTTCTTCCTATAACACATAATTTCCAACATGTGGTGAAGGCATTAGTGAAGGTCTCGTCACGTTATTTTCAAGTTTCAGTTAACTGAAGAGAAGCAGTTGCCTGGCACTTGAGAAATAATGCAAGGTGGTTTTGCATAAAATTCAGCTTTTTGGAAACATGTTCATTTGTAAACAGCACGGCTTAGAGGAAGTCTGTTGCTTGTTAGGACTTGAGTACATAGCTCTAAAATGCCATGTGCTGGAAGATTGTTTTAAATGCACATATCAGTTATGAGAATTCAGCCTGGATAGTTCTTTTTTTTAATGCTTTAGCACATAATATATTTTTCATCAAATAATTTCCCCAGCTTAAGATCAATCAGAGAAGTTAAATGAAGTATGATAACTTTTAAAATATGGATCTGCATATGCATTCTCAATATTTCTATGAAGAGAATTCTTTAATCACCTTAGCAACATAACTGTGTATCTGTGAAAGGGTGTGTGTGTGTGTGTGTGTGTGTGTGTGAAGAATGAACTTAAAATAATCACTTTGACAATATTAATGGATATCCTCTATTGTGAGAAAATCTGCAACCTCATCAAGGAATGGGATTCAAATAAATTTTCATTGTCCCACTGCACAAAGCTAATCTTAGCCCAATCCTAATTTGTTATTCATTCTTCTTGTTTAATTCATAATTTGATGCTAAAAATGGTGAAACAGCACAGTGCACTTTAAATGTCGTTGCATCCATGGACATGTATCCTGCAGCTATACAAATTTTTGCTTTTATATAAACAGTATTTTTGTACATGTATGTGCTTATGGATATAAAGCATGAATGGACAGAAAGAATTAAGAAAATATGCCAGGAAGTCAGTGAATGATATATATCTAGTCAACGTTAACCTCTCCCTAAACTATTGGAGCTTTTTTTTTAACTACAACCAAAAATCACTTAGCAGCAAAACTAAGTATAATCCTTCAGGGGAAAAATGAATTTTTAATGAAATAGAGGATTTCCAAGTCTTCTAAAGAAAAGCTCAGAGCTTTATAGACACTCTGAAGTTCAAACACAGGAGTTTAGAGAAACATAAAAAGGTAAACATTAGCAAACAATCATAAAGAACTGAGCAAGAACAGACTGCTTACATTCTAATATGAGGAGATGATATACGCTCCCTCTCAACTCTATCACCATCAGGGGTCATAGAGGAAGTCTAATTATACTGGGACTAGGTGTTGTTCTATAATGTCTTGATGATCTAAAAGAAAAGAATGGAAGAAAAAAGGAACCAGAAAATCATGGTAGTAGGGGAAAAGGAGAAAAGAAAGGAAGGTTTTGGAAAATTATATCACATAATTAAGGTAAGCAAGTAGACATCTTTAAAAGCATGGAAGAGGAAGTGGAAAGCAGTAGAACTATTTGAAACTAACTGGTAATGTTGTGTGTGGATAGATGCCAGGTGTGAACCACGAAACAGTTTTTTATTTACCTATTTTTATAGTTGTCCCTTATATCTTCCTTTTTCCAAAGTAGCAAGAAGGCACTAGTAAGTCTTGTTTCTTTGGACATGACCTAGCATAATAATCTCTAACCTATCATCACCAGGTTTTCAGGTAAGGTGATATAGGAACACAGGACATTGGTTTGGGAAGCTTTGGACTGACTTTCTCTCTCTCTCTCTCTCTCTCTCTCTCTCTCTCTCTCTCTCTCTCTCTCTCTCTCCATGTAAAAGAATATTGTTAACCTGGGAAATTAGTCTTGGTATCCAGTGAAGGAAGATTTACTACTTCTCTGTGGAATCTCATCCATATGAGGGAAAGCTTTCCATACCAAGGTTTATATACTTGGTTTATCCATCAACACAACAGTTCTGAGATTTCCATGGGAAGCTAGGAACCAAGCAGGGAGAGGGACTAGAACCTCAGAACTTTCCCAATCTTGGCTTTGTCCCCAAATAGTGCAGAACTCATGAGAAGGTGGGACCACTATGGAATCTGCTCCAGGCCAAATCCCCTAGGAGTCAGGTGTGGCTACTTTGGTGACTCCCTACTGTTTACCGACAGCCAAAGTTCTTGGCTTGGTTTTCTAGGTCTTCCACAATATTTTGCCTCCACCTTCCCACTCTTATTTATGATTTATAACTCTTAGATAAAGACTCTTTGTTTCAGTCATGGTCTATTCATTTTTCTGACTTAGTCATGCTTCTCAGTGACTTTGATCAAGATATTTTCCCCACTATAAAAGCCATACTTGAGGCCCAATTATTATTCCACATTCTTCAAAAAATCTTTCCTGATAACCAGGTCAATTTTGTTTTCTTCCTTCTTTGAACTCTTACTAGAGCTCATTTTGAGTAGGGATTGTTTTATTCTGTTTATTTGTGTCCTTAATGCTTAGAGCAAGGCTTGGAACATAATAGATATTTAATAAGTACTTATTAATTGATTCATTGAGTCCCAGGGATGTTTCATTTCTTTCTTTCTGATGAATGTTTGTTGAATTGAATTATTGCTTGTATAATCTCTATTATTGGTTGGAATTCAATTGTTCTCTAATTAGTTCATATGAGTTATTTCTGTCTGTCTCCCCATCTAGATTGCAAGTTCCCTTAAATATAGGGACCATTTTTTATATACAGAGTCAGAATTAGTATTTAAAGTGATGAGGTTATCCATCACCATAAAGATGAAGAAACAGGTTCAGAGAATATAAAAGACTTGTCCAAGTTCATGCAGTAAGATTCAGACTCACTTGCTTGATAACACTCTGTAAATAAGATGAAAGATGTCTTGATCTGCAACAAGAGATCCTGAGTATAATCCTGGTTCTGCCACCACTTACTCCCTATTTGAACTTTAGGCAAGCCCCTTCTTCAGTGCCTCATTTATAACATGGAAGTTATATAATGTGACATCATGTGTAAAAGTGAGACTGGTAATTTATTTAAATCCCCTTCACTTAAATCCAATTCACTTGCATGTGATGACATCATATCCCTGATGAAGAAATAATAAGTCCTCTTTGAAAATGAGGGAGAAACAACTGCCATCAGTATAAAGAAGTAGAGAGCTTGAAATCTTGTATTCTAGAAAGCAGAGACTATAGACACTTATGACCTGGAATAACTTACTTAGCAAAATGAGTATAATTCTGCAGGGCTAATGGAAATCTAAAGCCTGTCCATGATTAAATCCATGATCCTGTGTCTTGCAGTGAGAAAACAGGGTTCAAGATGCAAATCTGATACCTCCTAGCTAGGCATTGTTCAGTGAATTGATTACACTCTTTGAACTTCAAGGTCCTATTTGTTTAATGGGGATAACTGTATTGTTCTTGGCTCCATGAAGAAAAGGCTGCAAACATGTTATGTAAACATAATCTTTTAATTTTGTATTACAAACCTGAACTAGGGTAGGCAAGTTGGGGACAGATTTTTCTGAGTTGTTAAAATGACCTCAGAGCATCTGAAAATAAAGACCAGGAAAGAGGCAATGTAGAAAAGAGGAAAGAATACCAAGACAACTGAAGGGTTTGAAATCCTTTATCTATTGTTTATGATGGTAGGTAGTTAGGTGATTTAAATCCCTGGACCTCTACTTCCCCATTTGCAAAATGGAGGTCATGAAACTTCTAATTCTACTTCACATAGTCATTTTGAGGAAGAACATATTAAACTGTTGCTATTGAATGTTCAGGAAGATAATTTGGATCCCTGAATTATCCTAATCAAATAGACTATTTAATTGCTGGATTCCTTTCCTCTTTGTTTATAGATGTACTTCAATGTTCTTTCTTTCCCAACACTACTGCTATACACTTGAGTTTTGGGATGTAGGGACAAGGAAGGTAGTGAGAATGGGGAAGGTGATGAGGAATAGATATGCTAAAAACCAGGAAAGTAGAGCCTACCTGGAAGGAATGGTATTGTCTTTCCTTGAAAACTGTCTAAAATTAAACTACATAGTCAGGTGGAAGTAAACACAAAAACATTCAAATATATACAATCAGGACATCCTTAGAGTTCTAAAGATCATTTTTGTATAACCTTGGATGCAGTTCCTTGGAAAAACCTGCTAGACATGTTTAGGCACTGTCCCCTTCTTAACTTCTTGTTTTATAATCCTTAAATACAAATTATAGAAACTCTGAATTTCACAAAGTGAAGCTCAATGGTGAATAACTGGGAAACAAATTACAACTGTGGAAGATAGGAGAAGGTTTCAAAAATATGCAAGTTGTGGTAGGGGCTATTTTCTCAGTTTTGCAACTAGGAGTACTGGATTTGAATTCAAGCTCTGTCATATACTACCTGCAAGACCTTGAGTAAATGATTGATTGGAACTGGGATTGGATTAGTTGACCTTCAACCTTCTGAGTTTCACATTTGAGCATCAGAAAAAGAAAGTAGTTGGACTAGATGACTTCTAAGGTCCCTTTCAGCTCTCAAGATATGATTTTATGATTTTTTTTGATGCTGGATGAATATTATTTTTTCTGACCTCATTGAAGACCAGGAAAAAGAGAATTAATTTATTATGCTTTATCATGGAAAATGTGCACTAGATAGGAGGAAATTTTTTTGAGGGAGTATGTCTACTACCTTTTGATTTTTAAAAATTTATTATTTTTCAATTAGCAAGCACTTTATAGATTAATCTATCCTTCTTATTGCTTTTTTCCCCTCCCCCACAGAGGAAGGGGGAAAACCTAGCAACTTAAAAATAAAACCCTAAATACATAACTTCAAAGTCAGGGAAAAAAATATCCCAATTAGACATGTTTGAAGAGGTCTTTGGATTTTCATTTCATTACTTTTGTCAGAAGTCGAGTGGCATGTTTCATCTTTATTCTTTTCTTTTTAGGTTTTTGCAAGGCAAATGGGGTTAAGTGGCTTGCCCAAGGCCACACAGCTAGGTAATTAAGTGTCTGAGAATGGATTTGAACTCAGGTACTCCTGACTCCAGGGCTGGTGCTTTATCCACTACACCACCTAGCCACCCCCATCTTTATTCTTTTAACCACATGGTTTAGCATAGCATTGGTCAGAATTCTAAAGTCTTTCAAGGTTGTTTTTTTACTGTGATATTTTTGTTGTATAGATTGTTCTAGCTTTGCTCATTTAGTTCTCCATCAGTTTATAGAAGTCTTTCCACTCCTCTGAATTTATCTGTTTTATCATTTCTTTATGTAATAATCTACAATTTCAAGAAAATGTTTAATTGATTTTTTTAATTTTCACATCACAATCATTTCTAGGGGAAAACCTACTTCTCATTATCCCTCTTTTTCTTTGTAACAAAGAAAAAGAATTAAGCAAAAATATCCACTACAGTGACCAAGGAATATCTACAATCTGAAAAGGAATACAGGATTTTTCCTTGCTTGACTCTCACTGCTTCTCTGCTGATAGGGGGAAGGAATATTCTCTGACATATTGATTTTCAGTTTAATTTTTCATTGATACTGTTGTAGTAATTGTATATCTTTCATTTTTGGTTCTAGTCATTTCATCTTCAGTTCATTCATATTTTGGCAAATATTTTTTTCAAAGAGATTGGGTCAAGAAAGCACTTTGGGAGTCTTTTTTTTAAAATTAATTTTGAGGAAAAAACGTCTTTCTTAGGACAGTTTACCTGCCTCTTTTCCTGGAATAAGGGAAATGGTTGAGATAATCTCTTGCAATCCCATACTGTTCATATGACATTTCAAGATACCCTGTTATCTGCATTGTGGATAGTTTCTACTTTCAGTGGTTTTGTCTGATTCTGATGTTGAGACAAGGGCCTTGATTAGTTGACCTCCAGTCTTCTGGGCTTTATCATTGCATGAGAGAAATGAGAGATCAAAAAAATAAAACCTTTGAAATAAACTGAGAAGAGGGAATCTTGAGCTTGGGCTAAGGGTTACCTGCCTTGACAGCAGAGAGGAGCAGAGAGATAAAACTCAGGAAATGGTGAATTCTCAGAAAGTACTGAACTGTAAAGCCCTTTTGAAGGGAATTTCTAAAGGGTCTGTATAGAGAGGCAGGCACCGTGGCAAAATGCTGGGGACTATTAGAGTACGGATGAAGGCATGGTTGGGGGAACCCAGGTGGAGAGGCTTCCAAGTCCGATTGGCACCAATCTAGTTATGTTGGTAATTACTATGAAAATGAGCTGAACAAAGGCAGGGATATGTATATGGGGGAGGAGGATAAAAGAGACTGAGTAGGTAGGGTCTTGGTGAAAGCATAGCTTTAACCAGATTTTGGAAGGATTCACTTTTGGAGGCAAAACCCAGGCACAAGGGAGATTAAGGCTAAAGAGAGAAAGCAACACTGAGGAACAATGGAGACGGAAGACCAAAAGGATTCTGAGATTTAGGAATGCATCTCTGATGCTTGAGCAAGCTCACTGATGCCATTTGTCTCTTATGGGGCTCGTGCCCAGCTGAATTGGGATGATAGGCTCCAGGGTACTATGGACCTTACTTTACTTCCTTGATCCAATGAGGAAAAAGGGAAGAAAGCTGGATGGCTTTCTTGCTAGAAAGTATATTTTGTTGACAAATGAAGGGAAATATTGACAATCAGTTTTGGAAGACAACAGGTTTAAATAAAAATTAAACTCTGATTTTCCCAAAATTTTTCAATTTTTTCAATTACAAAACATTTTAAAGATTAATCAATTCTAAGAATGTATAAAATCAACTTCACAAGATATTTACCCAAGTAACTGTGAAAAAGTGAAAGCTACATAAACTTCATTTACTGAGCATCTATTGTGGGCTACATATTGCCCTTCAAAAGAAAATAGAAGACATATTCCCTGACCGCAAAAAAAAGGACAGTATTTTTTGAGGGAAGGGAATATGTATGTGTGCACATACAAGGACATGAAAATAACGGAGAGATCTGTATGGTCCTGAACAATTCATTTAACTTTTCAATGCCTCAGGCAACTAAGGTTATGAATTGTAGTTTCCCCTTTGACCATCTCCATACTGAGGAAGTAATAGGTCTGGTAAAACAAACAAAAAAAAAAAACAAACAAAAAAACAAAAGCAAAAGATACAGGTCCCAGTATGGAAATGGGACTAAATTCTAGGATCATGGCATTTTAGTATATAACTTGGAGCATGCTGGAGTCAGTTCACACCTGCTTCTGAAAGTGAGCTGTTGATTTTTCAATGTGAGCCATTTAATCCTCTGAAATAGACCATAACTACAAATCAGAGGGCAGCTAGGTGGTACAACAGATAGGGTACTGACCCTGGAGTCAGTTAGATTCATCTTCCTTAGTTCAAATCTACTTCAGATACTAACTAGCTGTGGGACCCTGGACAAGTCACTTAGCTCTGTTTAGTTTCCACCTATGTAAAATGAACTAGAAAAGGAAATGACAATCACTCTAGTATCTCTGTCAAGAAAATGCCAAATAGGGTCATAAGCAATCAGATATGACTGAGAAACAACTGATCAAATCAGGAATTTATTATTTGGTTGATTAGGCTTAAGAAAATGGTGGAGAAAATAATATAGAATAAACTTAAAGATATGTCATGGATACATTTTTTCCCCTCTCAGAGAGTTAGCTATTAAACATTTATCTGTACATTCATTATTCAATGTAAGATATAATCATCCTGAGTCATCCTTAGCACTGTTACATCAATGGGTCCAGAGCTTTGGGGTCACTACTGAGAGAAACCTAGAATGATAAAATCAGAGAATATCAAGAGACAGGCTGCCCCTTAGAGACCATTCAGTTCAATCCAAACCTGAACAAACTCCACCTTTATAAAATAGCCCTAAGTGATCATTTGACTTTGCTTCCTCTGAATGGGGGATATTGTGTTTGTTGTAATCTAGTGTTCTCTGAAGTGCAGAATGTGGAAGGAACCTCAGAGGTCATTTAGCTTCACTCCCCCCCCCCCTTTTTTTAATAGACGAGAAAAAATTCCTAGAGGAATTAAGCTGATCACAAGGTATCAAAGGAGATAGAGTGCTAGACCTAGAAACAGGAAGATCTGAGTTCAGATCCAGCCTCTGAACACTAATTGTATAAGCAAATCAATTAATCTTTTTTGTCTCAGTTTCCTCATCTATAAAAATGAGGATAATGATAGGACCTGCTCCTAGGGTTATTGTGAGAACTAAGTGACAATGATTGCAAAGTGTTTATCACAATGTCTGGTACATGGTATGCACTATATAATGTTAGCAATATTATTACTGTTATATTCATTAATTTTGTCAGAGTCGGTATTAGAATGAATTGCTTTATTCTCAATCTCTATGACATTTTTTTTTAGGTTTTTGCAAGGCAAATGGGGTTAAGTGGCTTGCCCAAGGCCACATAGCTAGGTAATTATTAAGTGTCTGAGACCAGATTTGAACCCAGGTACTCCTGTGCTTTATCCACTACACTACCTAGCCGCCCCCTATGACATTTTCTATCTTTTCATGAAGCCTTCTCTGATCTTCCTATCTGTCAATGACCTTAGTTTATACTGTCTTTAAATAGCACTTCATTTGCCTTTTTCATTATCTAATTATGAAAATAGTTATTTGGGAATACTACCAGACTGCAAGCTCTGTTAGGGCAGGGACAGTGTACAAGATCAGATTTGCATTTCTCCAAGCACTGGGTGGGGGAGCTCCAGCCCTCAGTGCTCTGCATACAGTAAGGTCTTTAATAAATCTATTGAGCTACAACAAGCCCATATCTATATCATTTCTATCTCTATCTCTATCTCTATCTCTATCTCTATCTCTATCTCTATCTCTATCTCTATCTCTATCTATCTCTCTCTCTATCTCTATCTCTATCTATGTCTCTCTCTCTCTCTCTCTTTCTCTCTATCTCTATCTCTCTCTCTCTCTCTTTCTCTCTATCTCTATCTCTAATCTATCTTTCAAGTCTTATACCTTAATCTCTGACACATACTCTTTGATTCAGTGACACTGACCTCTAAAATAATACACTCCATCTCTTTGCTCTAGGCATTCTTTCAGGCTGATTTCCTCACCAGGAATGCTCTCTTCTTCCTTTATTCCCCCACTGAAATCTGTTTTTTTTTTAAGTCCCAAATAAAAATCCTACAGAAAGTCTTTCCCAACCTCTCTTAATTCCAGAGCTTCCCTTCTTTTAATTACCTCCAATTTATCTGGTCTATATTTATTTGCATGTTGTCTTCCATATTAAACTGTAAACTCTTTGAGATCAGGGACAATGTTTTTGTTTCTTTATATATCCAGAGTTTGGCACATGGTAGGGTTTTTAAATTTTATTTAATTTAATTTTTTTTAGGTTTTTTTTTTTTTTTTGCAAGGCAATAGGGTTAAGTGGCTTGCCCAAGGCTACACAGCTAGGTAATTATTAAGTGTCTGAGGTCAGATTTGAACTCAGGTACTCCTGACTCCAAGGCCAGTGCTCTATCCACTGTGCCACCTAACCACCCCACATGGTAGGGTTTTAATAAATATTTATTGATAGATATAGATCCAAGTATGGACTGTCATATTCAAAGTGCCTAGTAGCAGATTCACTTTTATCCCTATAGTTTCCTCTTTCTTTTGAATTTATTTTTATTTTTGCAAGGAAATGGGGTTAAGTGACTTTCCCAAGGTCACACAGATGGGTAATTATTAAGTGTCTGAGGTTGGATTCAAACTCAGGTCCTCCTGACTCCAGGGCCAGTGCTCTATTTGCTGTACCACCTAGTTGCCCCCATTATCCCTATACTTTCAAGGGGTGAGAAAGGAGGACAGAACCAGAAGGACTAAACTCCATACTCATTTGGATATATAACTATTGTGACTTTTGGATAAGACATTTAACTTCTATTGGCCTCAGTTTCCTTATTTGTCAAATGAAGAAATGTTTCTAGATGACCTACAAAGCCCTTTCTATTTCTAAACTTATGATCATATCATAATAACTGTTTTGAAGGAACCACAGTGGTAGTTGGGATCCTGCTGAGGACCTGGTGGTGGCCTTGAAGGAGTCTTAGTGTCCCAGTTAAAACAGAACAGAGGAAGAGTTGAGGCTAAAGAGAATAGGCTGGTAAGCTGATAATAGTGATCATAGATTAAATTTTCCTTCACAGACTTGAGAGAGAGGTAGACAAGATAAGAGGGATGATTCTTGCTTTATTTTGGCTGATCACAATGGAATTATTCTTAATCCCCTCCCCCTCAGCAAAATACTACTGATGCCCATTTCTTTTTTTTAAAGAAAGGTTTTATTTATTTTGAGTTTTACAATCTTCCCCATTCTTGCTTCCCTCCCACCCAGAAGGCATTCCGTTAATTTTTACATTGGTTCCATGTTATACATTGATCTCAGTTGAATGTGATGACAGAGAAATAATATCCTTAAGGAAGAAAAATAAAGTATGAGATAGTAAAATTACATAATAAGATAACGTCCCCCCTCCCCATTTGCTGGTAATAATCTTTGATCTTTGTTCAAAGTCCATACTTCTTTCGGTGAATACAGATGGTATTCTCCCTTGCAGACAGTCCAAAATTGTCCCTGGTTATTGCACTGAAGGGATGAGCAAGTTCATCAAGGTTGATCATCACCCCCATGTTACTGTTAGGGTGCACAATGTTCTTCTGGCTCTGCTCATCTCACTCAGCTTGATGCCCATTTCTAAGAGTATTTCCCTTCCTCTGCTATAAATGGTGCATTACTGAATTTATTTTTTTTCTCCTTAGAAGCATTTAAGGTTGACCCAGATATGTATTTCTTGTGTCTACTAGTTCTTAGCATGAGTGTTCAGTGGACAGTTGTGGTAATGGCACAGGAGAGAGTGCTTTGCTACACAGGGCTAGACTAATTTTTAAAGAATCTATCTCTTTTTCTGAGACAAAGTGTGCTCTTTGGCTTTCATAAGTAAACTCCCAAGAGCAGAATTAAAATGAACCTGGGGTTTCCTTTCTATTGGTCCCTCAGAACACAAGCCAAATCTTTTTATTTTTTATTTTATTTTTACGTTTTGTCATTGTGATCTAAGTGTCTGATTTGCTCAGACCCCAGGTTTAAGCCCAGGTAACTGAGACACTAAGACTCCTTCAAGGCCACCACCAGGTCCTCAGCAGGATCCCAACTACCACTGAGGTTCTTTCAAAACAGTTATTATGATATGATCATAAGTTTAGAAATAACTGGATGATAGAGAAGAGTTGGGGGAAGGAAGGAAAAAGAAAAAAGACTAGAGGAAGAAATCCTTTCTTCAGGTTGGTCCTAGACGTTCTAATCTGTGACTTTCTGTCCCCCTCCGATTAGGAGGAGGAGTAAGGACTCCATGGTTGCATCTAGCTATAATTATAACCTGGCAGAGTATCCACCCAGAAGCTTTGGTTCATTCTTAGCAAGCCAGGTCATTCAATTTAATTCAGTTAAACAGACATTTATTAGATGCCTGCTTTGTTCTGGAGATTGCATGACATAAATAAAAAAAAATACTTGCTCTCATGGGACTGAACATCCATTATTTCTTTTCTACTGATATTGCTTGAGAGATGCATTGAGAATCAAGTTTTATATAATGATAACTAACTTTTATAGGGTGATTTAAGGTTTGCAAAGCATCTTAATACCTGCATATATATGTGTCTATTTATAAAATCTCTTTTTGATTCTCCCAACAGCCCTGTGAGTATATATATTCTGTGAATAGAATAGAAAGCTACCTTCATGGTCTAATTTCAGAGCCTCCAAAAAAACCTCTGCTTAAATCTTTTCCCTCTTTGTTAGTGCTGGAAGTTCTTTTCCCAGGAGACAAAATCTTTAATTCCATAATTAAAATTGAGGAATGTAATGTAGATCCTCCATAGAAGGGAGAATTTATGACATTCTTAACAAGATATAAATGACATATCTCTTATTAGATTGTGAACTCCTTGAGGACAGGGACTTTTTTTCATCCTATTTTTTTGCATTCCTCGAACTTGCATGTCATGAAAGATTAATAAATATATATTTACCATGTCTGATCATTTCCTGAGATTGTCAGGTAAGGTATGTTCACTAAGGAATGATAATAGGAGGCAAGTTTTCAATCAATCAATCATTTAATAAAGTTTTACATACTAGGTGCTTGGCATTGAGCTATGGAATGGGGGTGTTGGGATTATAGGTCTGCCAAATGGAGGTAGTTGAGAGGCAAATTCAATGCTTCCTTCCTTTTTACTGCAGTTTTTGAAAAATTTTTTAAGTGCCTACTATATATCCAGATTCAGTGGAAACTGAGAGCATCCCAGCAATATTTGTTGTTTCATAATTTTGCTATATGGACTGGATCTGAAAAACAAAAGCAAAAACAAATATTTCTGCCATTAATGGTGAATTGTGCAAGTTTTTGTAGGATCTCAGAGTCATAGCACATTAGAGCTGGAGAGATCATTCAGTAGTTAGAGCACTGAATGCATGTTAAAATGCCACTGAAGTATCTGACCCTGGGAAAGTTACCTAGCCTTTATCTACCTCAGTTTCCCAATTTGTAAAATGATAACACTAATAGAACCTAATGAGATGATATTTATAAAATACTTTGCAAACCTTAAAGTATCATAGGCATATATAAAAGTGTACATTATACTTATTGTATGTTTGCTTTTTTTTTTGAGACCAGTTTCATGTTGGCAATGCCATGAGGCTCTCTGGTTGCTCCTGGTGACCCACAATTTTGATTCTCCAGAAATTGTGATATTCCATGATTTGTAACTCTATTTTCTTTTAAAAGATAAATTTTTGTTTCAGATAGACACTTAGGGCCCTTTGAAATGTTCTCCTATTAAATACTAGATCTTAGTTCCTTGTTCATATTCATGTCCTATTAAAGGTATATGTGCTGGTCATGAAATACCTTAGTTTGCCTATTCAATTGCTTGTCCTTTCTTTTGAGTGATTAGGAATCTAATTTAGGAGGTTTCCAGTGTTCTAGGGTCTGACACAATCAACACATTGCCTCCTGCAATCAGGAGGATATGGAGGATCTCAAAGCTAACCCCTATTATGTTTGGATTCTGCATGGGAGACCCTCCATTGTGGTGGTGGGCATGCAACTTCTGCTTTATTCCTTGACTGATTTCAGTAATGAATTGAGCATCAAAGTTATCTTTGTTACATTGTTGTTCCATTGAATGTAAACTCCTTGTGAGTAGGGATTGTTTCATTCTCTATATTTGTATGTCCAGCAGCTATATGGTACCTGGTTTACAGTAAGTGCTTAATAAATGTTGCTGATTAGTTGATTGTGTCTGACTTCAAATCCAGACATCATTTCAATGTGACATCCTGTCCCATTCAATTGTCACAGCCTTAGATTTCTGGTTCTACTGTTTATTAACTATGGGATCTTGGAAAAGCCAGGTCAATCCTCTTTCCTTAAAAGTGTGACTAAGAAATATTTTGAGATACTAGAATCTGTATAGGATATACCATTTTGGAGGAATGCCTTTTAGGCTATATGATGTACTTTTAAATATTCAATAAAAATATACCCATTTATAACACACATTATATGATATAATTATTGTATTATTAATAATAATATTTTTATTGCTATTATTATCAATAATAATTTTACTTTAATGTCAATAAACCCTGACTTTTCTTCTTTTCAGAGAAGAGAGAAAATGTCCTTTTCCCTCTCCTCATCACTGCTCTGAGATATATGTTATTGTAAGCAAAAGTGGAAACTTGGCCAAATTTGTTTTTGGTGTCTTCTTTCATTTCCCCTTCTCATCACCCCCCCTTGCCCCATTCCAATAAACCTTGCTATTACTTCCTTATCCAAGCATCTTTCTAGAGCTTGTTGCTGCTTCCCCCAAATAAAAAATAAAACCAAAATTCTTTCCATAATAGATCTTATCTTCAGGGTTTTTGTCCTTTCTAAGGATAACGATTAACTAATCTAGATCAATCATACTATAGTATTGGGAAAAGGAAATGAAGATGCCTGAGTCTCCTTTTCTCCTTCTCTGAAAAAGGGAGCTCTCTGGAGGCTTCCTGATACCTAACTTACAAAAAATAACCCTAGTGGTAAAAATTTCATGCCAGATAGGAGAAAGTAATGTTATGTGTAACTGGAAGGGGAAATGTTTTTAATGTAGACATGACCTTGAGGTCCCACTTCAGTGGTTGATGCCATGAAACTAGAGGAGGAGGTTTTGGTATACTGCTTTGGATAAATATTTTTGGCATCAGAAAACATTACCTCAAGGTAAAGAGTTTTTCTGACCAAGGCTAGGGAACTTCTGAAAAAGGGAGTTTGAGCTAAGATTGGAGGGGGGGAGGCAATTCATCGGCCATAAAAAATAATCACATTCTCAAAGCAAGGGAATGAGTTCTTTGTCTTTGTGGTAACCAGGGAAGACATGGGACAGATGCCAGGAAGAAATATAAATTTCCCAGGGGAGGTTACAGAAATACTGAAGGAAATCAGCAACTATCCAGAAGAAATGATCAGGAAGCCAAAGGCCAACACTCTTATAATTGGCCAGGTAATTTAAACTCATCTTTCCTGCCTCTTCACCCATTCCCCAAAATCTATTTTGCTTAAATATGTAAAAGAATTTTTAAAAATGGATTTTTTGGAGGAAGATATGTAGGATGAATGTCTAACCTTCCCTTTAAATTTAGAATGGCCAGTTATTATGTAGAAATGGCCAGTTATTATGTAGAAAACAGGATAGTATGGAAGGAAGAGTACTGAGGTAGGGACGTTGATATATGGGCTCTTGTTCTGGTTCTGTCATTGACGCTCACAGCAAAAACTATATAGTGACAGAGTCACCCATGCATAGTCTGGAACTCAGTTTCTTTCTCTGTTAAATAAGATGGATAGACTAGATGGTCTCTAAGCTGACTATCAACCTTGGTAAATACTCTGCCTTCCTTCACCTTAGAGAGAAAGAAGCCAAGGTCCAAAGAGATGAAAGCTCTGACACATCATCTTAGAAGCAGAATCAGTTCTAGAAATTTCTGACTTTCAAGTTGGAGCTTATTCTATTATAGTATATTTGGTCTACATAAACTTGAAGGTCACTTCCAGTTCCTACTAGCTATGATTCTGTGAAATTAAAGCACTCTGTCTTGTGCCAAATTATCCTTGCTTTGGATGATCAATAGTAGAACGTTAGCTCTTTGAAGGCAGGGATTGTTTTATTCTTCTTTTGTCTATGTATTTCCAGTGTTTAGCACAGTGCCTAATACAGAGTATATTTGTTGACTGATTGTTGGTTTGGCAAGTGGAAATGAGGAAGGAAAAATAGAAATCTAGAACATTCTGGGTAAAGAAAAAAGAAGCAATAAAGAAAATAAGGACTGATTTTCAAGGAATCCAACAATTTGGATTTGGAACTTTGACTCCAAATTCATCATTTTGAGAATTTTAGTTCAAATTGATCCTGTTGGTGAGATTGGCCTGGGGAAATCTTGTTTACTGTGAATTTCTTTATTAAGTTGAGAATTCCTTAGTTTTAGGACATTAGAATTTAGAATAAATGATTGTCAGAAATGGAAGGGATTTCAATCTTGTTTAGTACAACTCTCTTCCCTAGGTGGGGGTTGGGGTGGGGACTAATACTCAATGAAGAAAAGTAACTTGTTCAAAATCATTGAATTTAAACTCATCTCATTTGATCATAATAACAATCCTGAGAGGTTGGTGCCTCTTTTTATCCCCTTTTTATACTTTATGAAACTGAGGCAGATGGTAGCAAAGTGACTTGACTCAGATTCAACAGTAAGTAAGCCAAGTTAGATGAATTCTGTGATCTCTTTTAGTTATAAATCAGTAAGCCTATGAACTTAAAAATTTAAGTCTCTTAAATTGCAATTTTGAATTAGGGAGAAGGAACTACTCTCCTTGTTCTTTAGGAAAATGGTGGGTTTGTATTGATAGAACATAGGTTGGCTAACCCTGCCCAATCTATAGAACCTGCTATAATACCTGGGACTGACTCTATTACTCTAGCTCTTCTGATAGTGAAGATTTTGGTAAAATTATCAGAAGTCATATTCCTTTATGTTTATAATAGTCTATATTATTAGAATATATCAAATAGAAAAACATCTGAATAGTTTGTTCATAGTTTTTTTTTTATAAAACAGGATTGAATTTAGTCAAGTACCTGATAATTTTGTAAACCAGTGAATGAATTCAGTTAAACATTTGGATCACTTAAGGAGTTTGAGTGAATTCTTATCTTTCCACTGTATTATAAATCCTTGAAGGCAGTGATCATATTTTATTATAGTTCTTGCTTATATGGCATTTCACTAATATTATCTTACAACAGACCTGTGAGGTAATTAGCCATAAGCATTATTAGTTTCACTTTATAGATGAGCTAAGTAATAATTACAGATATTTATATAGCACTTTGAACTTTACTAAGTACTTTACCCCTCACAACAATCCTATAAGGAAAGTACCTCAAATATTGTCCCCAAATTGCAATTGAGGAAACTGAGGATAAAGCAACAATAGTAACATTTGTATAGTACCTTAACATTTGAAAAGTACTTCATAAATATTATCTCATTTGATCTTCACAATAACCCTGGGAGCATTATCACTCTTATTTTACAGAAATATGACAGAAGCAATCAGAGATTAAGAGTTTTGTCTTGGTAAAGACTTGAGATTGGATTTGAACTCAGGCCTTCCTGGTTTCAGGCCTGTTTCATCTAGATGCTTCTATAACTGCCTGTACTAAAAGCCAGCTTTTATATTTTTTTAGTCCATGTTTTCTCTTATGATATAGCAATCCTGACAGGTAGGTATTATTATTATTTCCATTTTACAAATGAAGAAACTAAGGCAAATAGAGACTCACACAGTAAGTGCTTGAGACTGAATTTAAACCCAAGTCTTTCTGAGCTAAATTCTAGCACTCTTTACACTAGGTTCTTTCCTTATAACCCAAGCATCCTCTAATATAGTTCTTAGTATGTAATAGTGTTTGTTGGTGGTGAATGATGATCTGGCTATTTTAAAAAATATTGATTGTTCAGCTGAATTCAACTGATTATTTTTGCTATTTCTGAGTCATAAGATTTAGAGCTGGAAGAGAGCTTATATCATCTGTACTTTGTGTAGATACAACTCAATTCAATTCAGTAAACATTCATTAAACCTTCTCTAAGTGTCTGGTATTGGGTGAGGCACTGTGAACCCAAAGACAAAAATGAAATAATCTTTGCCTTTAATAACTTACATTTTATTTTATTTTTCTGGGAGATAGTATTTGTAAACTGATAACTAAATACAAAGTAATCTAAGGAGGAGGCAGAATACTTACAACTGCAAAGAGGGAGGATCAAGGAAAGCTTCATGAAAGAGGTGGCATGGGAGCTGAACCTCGAATGAAGAGGAAGCTTCTGAGAGACAATGAATTCTTTCAGCACTATAGGTAGTCAGTGAGAAAGAACAGATATGAGAATTAGCATACACAATTTAGATTATAGCTAGTCAAACATACAGGAGGAGTAACATAAAAAATTTTGGAAGGGTAGGTTGGCACAAGATAGTGAAGGGCTTGAAATAGAAGGTTTAGGATTTTTTATTTTTATCCTAGAAACAATAGGAAATCACTGATAATTATTAGTTTTGTTTTCAGACTACCTGATTGGTCCAAGGTCACAAAGCTCATAAGTTCCTGAGATTGGATTTGAGTTCAGGTCCTCCTGACTCCAGGGTCAATGCTCTATCCACTGCAGTCCTTAGCTGCCTTATCACTAATGATTTTGAGGAGGAGAGGTGATATATTTAAAACTATGTCTTTGGAAGATGAAACTGAGGGCCACTAAGTTTAGTGACTTGTCTGTGGTCACTGAGGAATTATATGGCAGAGTTGGGATTCAACCCTTAGTTCCTTTGACTCAAAATGCAATACTTTTTCATTCTTTCAACAAACATACTTAATTCACTGTGCTAGGTGACAGCAGAAATATAGCTACCATCATGCCACTCAGTTAATAATATCTTTCAACTTCTATTCCAATGGTTTACCTTCTTCCTCATCCTTTGAGGTTATGTTTATTTTCAAAAGCAAACTGATTATATTTGGTCAATAGAATAAATAGGAGCTGATAATTAGTGATTTTGGAAATTTTTTTGGGAAAAAATAGCTATTTGAGGGCAAGAAATAACTATCTCATAGCTATTTGGATAAATAATTATATTATTAATTCAGCATGAAAGACATGAACACACACACACACACACACACACACATACACAAACACAAACCATGTCCCTGAGCCCAGTAAACATCCATTTAGGACCATTGTTTTTTATGACAATCTGAAATTTAAAGAGTGGTAAGAGGTCTATTAAGGACAGTAAGAAAGAAGAGTTATATAGGATTTATTTTAGAGACTTGAGTAATCCCAAGAACAGCAGCATAAGAAGGAAATGAAATTCCAGGGTCTCAGTGGAAGAGGCAGAATCTCTGTCAAGAAAAAAAGTGTATTTATTCCTGAAGAATGGAATGAGAAGGAAATGTCAGGAAATGCTCACTATTCTAGCTTTCTTATGACCAAAGTGATGTTATAAGAATGGAAAGAAAAAGAGAAATGGCAAAGAAGTTTCAGAGAGATATTTGGACTCTGGGATCAGAATTAGTCACAAAGGCTGTATTCTAGGAAACTAGTTCTATATTCCTGGAAAAGAGAGGGGGAAAGGGGGGGATTATGATGGGATTTGGTAGAAGTCTAGATGCTTCCACAGGGATGTGAGAGGTGCAATGGGATCTCAGCATATAAAATAACATCATGGGTAAAATAAGAGGCCCACAGATTTAAACAATGAGTATTAACTACTGGAGGAATTTAGAGGAAAAATAATAAGCAGACATTGGGTAACACATGCTAAGGTCAACCCTATAGTATTAGAAGCAAAAATGAAACATTATTTTGGAATATTAGTGTGTATAAGGGATTTAGGGGAGATGGATCAGAGTAAGCTGGAAGTATCTTTGAGAACAATGAATGGTTCCATAAAAGCTAAAACAAATCAAACCAACCAACCACCCAGTTACCTCTACCACAACTACTAGTATCCCCACAAAAAAAACCCAACACACAAAAAACAAATAGCAAAGACCACTGTGAACTAGTCTGTGATATCTGAACTGCTGCTATCCTAAGATTTTCTTATTGTCTAAACAATTGTCTGATTTTGGATTTACAGATTCTCTAGAATATGGTGCTATGTTTGGTATTGACAAGGCCTAAGTCTAAAGGGGAAAAGGTGCAAAAATGTACCATCTCATTTTAGATATTTTTAAAACAAAGGAATAGGGTTTTTTTGCTCCAACTTACTCAATTGGCAGATAAAAAACTGGTGTTGTTAATTGAAATTTTGCTCAATTCATGAATGCAATTGTGTATCGTATGTGTGTGTGTGTGTGTGTGTGTGTGTGTGTGTGTATTAGGGATTCCTGAAATTGACTGGCAAAAATTCCAACATGTCATTGGGCCATGTTATATTCAATTTGATGTAAAACTCAAGTCTCCCCTTGGCAAGAGCCGAGGTGACCCAAAGCCAGAACACATCGGGAGAGACAGGACAAAGAAAAGATGCAGCTGACCCTACTTATACACACCAAACTGTAGAGCAATTAATACATTTTCCAACTTGCCAGCTGTAACAACTTTGACACTGTAAAGTCATCTTTTAAAGGCGCCCCGTCAACTATCTCCCTTTTTCTCTCTCTAAATGGGAAAGAAATGGAAGAGGACCTACATTGGAGTCCACACATAATTGTCATTTTTTATTTTAATATGGTAAAATTCCAATCTGAAGAGTGCTGTAGGCAAGAACCTGCCACCCTGTAGACCCAAAGCCTATTTTGTAAACACTTTCTCCTAGCAGGCTGAAGTTTAAATATTAATTCGCCTGTAATTGGCGGAGAAAACAAACAAGCAATTAAAAACGTTACAAAGCTGACTTTCTCTTTCCTCTACGCTCTCTCTCCTCCCTTTTCATTTCGCCACAGTATAGAACGTAGATGTAAGACAATGGAACCCTGAGCGGTGTGGAATTCTAAGCCCCATCTTGCCTTAAAGCTACAATATGGATTTAATTTATATGCAAATGTAAGCAATAAAAAGGCAGACACTGTAGAAATTATAGTATTTTTTTAAGGAGATGCTGCAAAACCAGCACGTTCCCCTGCTTTCAGATTCCTACCAGAAGCTAATTATTATTGGTTCTTACTTTTTCTTCCCTTTCTTTCACCCCCACTCAACACACACACACACACACACACACACACACACACACACACACACACACACACACACACACCCCTCTTCCAGTAACAGAATATTGAGGACGAGTGAATGAGAGCAGCCAGGAATATCTCCTGTGAGATTTGACATCAGGATAATTTCACAGTCTGGCATTTTTTTTTTTTTTGCCTCTGCCAGCTACCCAGTTGACCAGCAGAACGCAAAGCTGATCAAAGCCCAGTCGGAAACATTAAGTAAGCTGAAATGGGGGCTAAAGTATGCTAATAGAGGGGCTAAATGTACTTTAATCCTGTTATAATACAAGGTAACTTGGAAGCAGGGAAGGCCCTGATGGCTTTGCCCAGGGTGGAGGGGGACCCCTGCAAATTTTGAATAGAAGTCGCTTCCTATTCTTTCATTTGCTCCTGGGGGCTGCCTTTCTCAGATGCACACACAAGCCCCTCCTTCTCCGTTTACTAAGTGTCAACAGTTGGGTGAGCAAGACTTCTCAGCTCTTTAGATCAGTACCCTGTGACCTTCCACACTGAAGCACAGACCATTAAGCTAAGCTTTCCAGCTGTTGCCTGAATGATGAGGGATTTTTTTAGAGAAGGGCAGGGCTTAGTGGAACACTAGGCAACAGTTTTATATTATGTCCCCACTACCACCCAACTTGCTTAGCAGATCAATGCTGCTGGGGAGGACGGCTGACCAGTGGCTGGGCAGATGGAACAAAATCTGGAGGAACAGAGATGGTCTCCAAAGCAATCCGAGCCTTTTTGGCTTGTCTTTAGGTTCATTTTCTTCTAATAGGCTTTCATTCTTAAATTTTAAAGACAAGGAGAGCTAAGGAACAAATGTTTATTTAATTACCACACTCTATATTCAGAATGAAATGAGGTCTTTGAATTGGGGGTTTCTTTCCTCTCTTTTCTCTCTTTGTTTCTTCTTTTCCTCTCTCTTTTCTCTCATCTTCCAGCCTTAAGAGAACCAGAGCAAAAAGGATGGGCAAAGCCAAAGATAGCTTGATGTAGGTTTGGATATAGAATCCTTTTTCCTTGGTGGGTGCCCCATGACCTAGTGAGCTGACACAGTCCACGGAGAGGACGGATGTAATTTTACAGGCAGCCAATTTGCCTTACTGTATCAGAAGATTAAAAACAAAGGTTTCATTGAAGCCCTACCTCCCACTGTGCAGCTAAAAGTCTGATGGGGGGTGGTGGTGGTAGTAAATGTTCCTAAATATCTTTCAGTTAAGTACATATTATATACTGTATATATTAAGATATATGGTGTATTTTGAGTCTACTTTGCTGTTGTGAGAATATCAGTGATCACTGCATAGTGCTGACTCCTTGGCACATGGAAACAAAAAAGGAATTCAGTCCTGACAGAAAATATTTTGTTCAGAATCTCTTTTTCTTCTTTATTTCTTGACTCCTTCCTTCTTCCTTCCTTTCTCTTCACCAATTATTCCTTTGCCCTTTGCTTCCTACTCCTCTCCTTCCCTCTTCTGTCTAGTCCTTTCCCTTCCTTTCCTTCTCCTTCCCTTTGCATTTGCTTTCCTTTCCTTTCAGTCTTTCCCCTTTCCCTTCTCTCCTTTTTTCTTCTCCTTCCCATTCCCACCCCCATTTACCCATGCCCTTTTTTTCCCTTTCCTTTTCCTTTTTTCCCCTTCCCCCATCCATTTCAGTGCCAAGAATGGCAAGTATCACCTCTAATTTCTTTTGCCTTGGTTGAAAAGTTGGCTCTGCCTAAAGAGGCAGTGATTATCCAAATAATCCTGCTGGTGAAGAAAAAGAAATTTGCTGAGGTTTTCCTTATTGTTGAATAATCCAGATGAGCTGTCTACACTGATCATATTCAGCAGCTGACAGCTCCCCTCTCCATTTTGCTTTGGTAGTATGGGCACAGACTTGGTCCCAATTTTCTTACCACCTCTCCCCCAATCTTATGAGCAGAAACTTTGAGTGACCCCATTCCAGTTATTTATTAGGCATTCTTCATGTCAGGGGATATGAACAGGGATAGAGGTACTAAAGAAAGTGTCTTTTAAGGTATGGATATGGACCATATCTATAGTAAAACTTCTGCTGACTTGTATACAGAACATCTTCATTCCAGAACCACAAAATCAATACAAATGTTCTATTACAGGGTCTGAAGGAATCCTCAAGATGAATATTAACTTTTCAATTTTCATTATTTTGCTGTATTCATGATAGTGCCCATCTCATGGGGGAGGATTCTTTCAGAAGGGATGTTAGTGAGATGGGAAGGAAAAGGAGAATAAAAACTGAGTTCAGAGGCTCAAGTGCTTTGGCTACTGTATTCAGACTAGGACCAGCTCCTAGTCTGGATAAGGGTGAGTTTTACCCTCCTTCCCATGATTTGCAAAATCCCCCACCCACCAAAGGTCCCACTAGTCTGTTTCTTTTGCAGCTGCCTGTGAAATATGACTCAGAAGAGGTTGGCTAGTTTTGCTTGTGAGTTTTCTGTTAAAAAAAAAAGGCCTCATTACATTTTCCTGACTGATGTTGAAAGTAAGAGTGTAATTATGAAATCTGCTTGGAGCTAGTTTGGAAAGATCCTCTACCCCTCCCCAGCCCCGGAACGTGAGAATGGCAGGATTTGCCAAAATATGTCCTCAGTCTTGAATGTCTAAAGATGCTGGCTGGGGTTCTCTCTGGCCTTAACTTCGATTATCCTCCTCATCTCTCTAATCGTCTTCCTCCTAAAATTAACTGGGTGTTTTTTTGGAGTCATAGGATTGAACCCTCATTATGTTTGAAATGAAAAAATGAAAACAACTTGCAAATAATTTCTCTTGGCCAATATTTTCTGTTCTTAGCTCAAATAGGAATCCTCTGGAACACTGTATCTCAAGGCCTGATTCATCCTTTTTTGTTGTTGGTTTTTAATAATTCATAAAATGGTTTTAATTATACGGTGTTTTTTCCCCAAGTAAACAGTTAGACAAAACAAGAATATGCTGTTTATTTTTTAAGCATGAAGTTTGGGGGAAATTCCAAAATGCAGATGGCTGAAGATGTCAGGTGGCTTGGTTTTTCTGATTTTGTGTTCTTTTTATTACATTAGTCTGATAACAGTAGCAAAGATAGCCTTCAGAGATGAAGAGACAAGCTTAACTTCTAGAGGCTTTAAGATTCCAGTTGAAAGCCAGGAGTTATTTTTGTAACAGTTCTGCCAGGGACAAATATGCAAAGATCTTTGTTTCTGCCATAAACAAACACAGCATTATCCTAACTACAGAATGTCCCATAAAACCACTCAATCTGACATCCAAAATCTGTAGCCAAGATATAAAGAGGGATTGCCCAGTTGCTCTGCAGAATCTCTTTCTTCTCTCATTCATACATACACTCTTTAGGTTTTGTTCATTCATTAACATTTCCCTGTATATCTCATTATTACCTCATCAAACATTTATTATTACTTCAAGATAGATAATTAAAATTTTATACAGTTATTTCTCAGAATGATAATCCAATAGGTTTCTCTCCTCTTTCCATCTTCCCCATCTCTCCTCCTTGACTTCCCCCTCCCAACCCTTGCTGCTAGAAAGAACTTTTTTTCTAATTTGAAAGTATAAGATGCAAAACAATAAACAAAGGCCAAGATTCGGTTTTCATTGCAGGAAAGATTTTGATTTCCTGAGTTTCGACTTAGTTCTGAAAGCATGAGTGGAAGAGGTCATATGTTCATCTGTCTTCTTCAGTAACTCTTACAATACTCCTATAAACCATTGGACTCTATTGATGACACTATAGATGATAGAAAAATTAATATGCTACACTCATATGTCCATTTTAAGGCATTGGTTGGATTTTTTAGTGCCAAGTACTCTCAGGCAGCAGATGCTGTAAATTCAAGACTAGCAAAGAATTCATTATTTGCTTTAAAGGATGGATTTTACATTTATGACTTGAGAGCATGTCATAGATTATATATCATACATCTTGCATGGGTGATAGACATATCATATTCACTTCAGTGGCGTGAGATCTTTTCTACTGGAATTTTTAAGGGTACATATCAGATTTTTTTTAGTCTTTAAAAGAGAACAAATATGACTGATGAATTTCTGGATACTAACGTAGCCTGTGGTATCTTGATTTTTTAATTTTTGTTCTCTTGAACCTTAATACAAACAGAAAACTTAGTCTAGGCCAAACCCAGCTCCAATGCCAGGCACTGCCTTTGGTGAGAATTAAGCTTTTGAATTGTAAAGCTTGTAATTTTACTGGAAGTAATAAGAATGAGGAATGAGAAAGCTTAATGTCTTCTGCATCTTTGTTCCTATGATGGAATAATGTGACTGAGAAAAGTATGGTTAGTTTGATTGACTAATTAGATTAATGCTGTTTAATGAGTATACTACATTAATGCTTCCCTTCAATATTCAACTCCCTATACCCCCAAAGAACATTGCCTGACAAATCTAACTACTTCAATACAATTTTAAGGATATTTATCTTAGCATAATTTGAAGAGCAACTTTTTCTTTTTTTTCAGGAGTCTATATTGGGAATAGGCATATTTAGCTCATTCAAAATTATTTACCTAAGGCTGGTTGTACTTCACCAAGATGGTATTACACATGCTGTTCCTCTCTTATAGGGAGATAGGAAATGGGAAAATATATAAAAGTAACATTGCAGAGGATATGAAAACATTATGGCACTAAGTTTTGTAAAAATGGCTTTAACAGGAGCATCTGGTTTTTTAAAATGTTTCATATGTTCATTGCTCTTTGGTCAGTTCTGAGTTCAGATGGATGATGCCATGTTTGGACATCTCTCTCAAGTCTGTTTTGAACAGTTAATCCTAATGGTTTCTGCAGCTAACTTTTTCTGCTCTGCTTTTCTTGAAATTTGAAAAAAATGTTATTAGGCAAATATTTACCAAGCATCTAAAATGCCCAAGATAATTTGTATTATATATGTTACAGTACTCTATATAATTAAATTGAATTAAGTAGTTGTTTTTATAACTTTTATTTGAATTTGGAGGAGATAGAACTAGATTAAGTCGTGAAAAACTTCACAGGAGAGATGGGATTTAGCTAAATGATAAGAATTCAATTTGACAAATGGTTTAAGAGAACAAAGAGATAGTTTAAATGTTCTCAATAGTTACTATTGACAATAATTATTATATGTAAGACACCAATATAAGTAGTATGAATAGTATAAACACTATCTTTTCTCTTCATTTCTCAATGTTGTCTTTTCTCACAGAATCTCTAGATATTTTGAAAAAAATAATGGCTAACATTAATATAACACTTTAAGGTTTGCAAAGTGCTTTACAAATGTCATCTTATTTGATCATCACATCAACCCCGGCTATTATTATTATACCCATTTTATAGATTTGGAAACTGAGGCAGACTGAGGCTAAGTACCTTCCTCAGGGACACATACTAGTTGAGGTCAAATTTGAACTCAGGTTTTTCTGACTCCAGGTCAAGCACTCTTTTATGCCCGTTGAAACAAAGTATTTTTTGAAAAATTTTTTTTTAGTTTTTTTTTGGAAAGCAAATGGAGTTAAGTGACTTGCCCAAGGCTACACAGCTAGGTAATTATTAAGAGTCTGAGGTCACATTTGAACTCAGGTACTCCTGACTCCAGGGCTGGTGCTCTATCCACTGCACCACCTAGTTGCCCCAACAAATTATTTTTTGGTTTTGTTTTTTTTTAAGAGGGAATGGAGTTTCATGAAGGTAAAGGAGTTTGCTTTTATCATATTATCTTCCCTTTCTCATAGTGAAAGTCCATATTACAGCCTTAGAATCAAACCTTTCCTTCCATTTTATTCATGAACTCACAAAGCTGATCTTGTCTTACTTTAACATCCTTTTCCCTTGACAAGTCATCCCTTTAGTTCAGACTCAATTTTTCCCTTAATTTCACAATCAAAAAGGCTGAATAAATCTGAGGCTATGAGAAGCTTGTATCCATTTTGAACCTAGGGGTGGGAGCCATTCTATATTCTTTAGAGAGGGAAAAGAAGGACAGACGGGAATACAAGCTTTAATTGCCCTAAATGTGAGAGCTCTTCATATAATAGAATTAATAGCTGAAAGCAGAACTGTATATATTGGATACAATTTGGGATTCTAAATATGGGAAGCAAAGCAAGATGTTTAAGGAAATTTCTTGCCCTCACTCCATCATCATCATCATCATTATGTTGTTGTTTCAGTTATTTCAGCTGTTTCAGTCTCTATGACTGCATTTGGGGTTTTCTTGGCAAAAATACTGGAGTGGTTTGCCATTTCCTTATCCAGCTCATTTTACAGATAAGAAAACTGAGGCAATAGGGGTTAAGTGACCTTCCCAAGGTCACACAGGTAGAAAGTAGCTGAGATAAGGAAGTGGTCATGGGACTTTATACACTGCCATCTAGTGACCCACATTATTACCATCACCACCACCACCACCACCACCACCACCACCATCATCATCATCAATATCATCATCTTGCTAATATTTACACAAGTGTATTTGCTTCATGGCAGACATTGTGTTAAGCCCTTCCTTTACAAATATTATTTCATTTGATCCTCACATTTAGCCCTGGGAATTAGGTACTAACTTTATCCTTATTTTACAAATAAGAAAAGAGGGGGTTAAGTGACTTGCTCAGTAAGTGTCTGAGGCTAGATTTGAACTCAGGTCTTTTGGATTCCAGGCCTGGAGCTCTTATCTACCTAACTGCTATTGGATAAGTTTGATTTTTTTTTAGGTTTTTTCAAGGCAAATGGGGTTAAGTGGCTTGCCCAAGGCCACACAGCTGAGACTGGATTTGAACCCAGGTACTCCTGACTCCAAGGCTGGTGCTTTATCCACTACACCACCTAGCCGCCCCCTAGCTTGATATTTCTTAAAAAATAAATCTCTATTTTCTCAATTTTCAGAAACTTTTAAAAATTCCTTTTAATTTATATTTTTGAAGACTCTATTGTGATATTGAGGCATAGTGGGAAGAGTTCTGGACTGGGTTGTAGGGAAGATTTCCATTCTTATTTCATAAATTTCCTTGTTTTATAAATTTCCCTAGAAGGGAAGCAACACAATGTGGAGAAACAGTCCTGGTACTGGAGTCAGAAGACCTCAACTCTATCCGCTAACTTCCCATAAGATTTGAGGTAAGACCTTGTTTATCTCTAGGTTTGTTTTATCATCTATAAAATGAAGTATTTCACCTAAAGGATTCATGCAGCACTAATTAGAGGCAATTAGGTGGGTGAACTGGGCAATAAAACAGAACTAGCAGCAAGAAGCCCTTGATTCAAATCTTGCATCAGACATTAATCATCTCTCTCACTGTTTCTTCATCTGTAAAATGGGGACAATCATAGTTCCTACCTCTCAGGGTTGTAATAAGAATCAAGCAAGATAACTTACCTAAGTTGCTTTGTAAACCTTGAAGAACTACAAAATGCTGGTTACTATTATTGTTGTTACTGTTATTAATGGAATGTTAGAGTTGTAAAGAAACTGGGAGGTCCTTAATCAATATAATATTTTCTCCTTCAAATATGTGCCTTGAAATATGTAGAACCTAAAGGCAGTGGAAGGTTGGATGGCAGCAGGAGGGATGGAGGTTACTAGAGCAGTTAGATGATGTGGTTCTTTCTCTCAGGGAGCTTACTTTAGTTGCAAAGATGAGATTTATTCACTGGAAACAGAAGATAGAAGGCAAAATATATTCAAATGCTCAATTAAGTGTTGAATAATTAAGTGCCAAAAAGTAATTAAATATTATAATTAAGTGCTTGGGGCCATTAGGAAAGGGAAATTTGATCCAATGAACTAAGCTGAACCTAGAATCTGAGAATCTGAGTTGCCACAGAGAGGAATATCCCCAAAGTGTCCCCCAATATATGAGGGAATCCACAAATTCAACCATTAATTCATCTCATTTCAAACCATATGGAAATTAAGTTCACATATTTTGTCATGGACAGAATTCTGAGAGTCATGATGAACCATAAACATAGGGAGAAATCTTTAACCAATAGGAAGGAGAAGTTTAGAACTGAGGTAGGTCTTAAGTTTCTGGAGGATTCTTCCTGCCCAGTTAACAAAGTAATAAATAGTCATGACCTACTGTCTACTTCCTTTCTTTTATCTACATCCATGTATATTCTACTTCCTTGACTTAATCTAATTCTTATTTATTAAGCACTTATGGTATTTAAGAAAGGCCTCTTAAGATCAATTTGCTCTTATGGTCACCTTGGTTTTACTCCTTCACTTTACAGATGAAGAGGAGACTAAGAAACTATGTTTCTCTCTTAATTCCTTGCCATTATGACACTAAGTGACCCAGCTCTTGGGTTATAATTTGGGTTTGGGGCAAGGAAGTACTTAAGACCCATCTTTTACAGTAACTTAAAAATGAAGTCCAAGATAATCAAATACACTCAACACCTGCTAGTTAATTTCTCTCTCTCTCTTTTTAAAAAAATTTTCCCCTTCCAATCAAGCCAAATGGTCAGTGAAAAATGTGCTTCTTTGCACGCCCAGACACAGGCATGACGGTTAGCAAATCTGAGATCACTCTTGCCACTAGCCCCGTTAAATTGGTTTGATCAGTCTGGTGGCCTGGAATGTTTGCAGACTTACAAGAGGCCCAGGCATATTAGGCCAAGAGTCTCTTTCAAACACTCCAAAATTCGACATGGCTGAACAGTTGCAAAGCAATCTTTGTCTTCTTTCTTCCCAGCCCCCAACCCCCAAAGCAAGCATTCAAAATGAAACAATCTGGGTAACTTGCCTTCGAAAATAATTAAATTTAAAGTGAAAAAAATGATTCTCCTGTAGGGGAAAGAACTAGGGATTGAGAGATGTAGGTTCTAGGCTCAAGTTCAGTTACCCAATGAGCTGCATGTCCTTGGGCAAGTCAGCTAACCTCTGAGGGAACACAGGATTTAGAACTAAAGGGTCAGCTAGTTCAAACCTCCTCATTTTACAAATCAGGAAACTGAAGCCCACCGAGGTACATTGATTTGCTTAAGATCACAGTTTGTAAGTAATTAGAGACTGGACTTGAATCTAAATTTTCTGACTCCAAATCTAGCTCTCTTTCCACTTCTCCCTCTGTAGCTCTTAATTTCTTTATTTGTAAAAAAGGGGGAATAATATTTATCCTATGGACATATTAAGAATCTTACTTATATTGTTTCAGTCAGATAAAATGGATACTAAAGAGTTTTAAAAAAATACTATACACAGGTTTTGATATTTAATTTTTAGATGAAAACTCATTAAAAACAGTGAAAACCCAATTGGCTAATTCCATTTAAATATTTAATTATACCCTGGAAGAACTGATAAATCAACAGAAAGATGTAGAAAGCCATTATAGTAAAGTCACCCAACTAGTGGGTGGCAATGAAGACTGACTCTATTTTGTTCTTCTCACTGTTAGTTGAATGAATGAATGATTATATCTTCTATATTTTTGAGATAGTATTAATTTCAAGAAAAGAAAATGTGTCTTAAATGAGACCTTGGAAAAATAATGTTCTTTCTCAGATCATATATTCCCATTTTTGACTCTAAAAACATGGTTGCAGTGCTTAATAGGGAGATTTTCCAAGATTACTTACAGGGGCAATAACACTCATTAACTTTATCAAGAATCATACAATCTCAGATCTAGAAGGGACAACATGGGTCACCTAGTATAGCATTAAGCTGAATAAGAATGTTGACTACAACATCCCTGGCAAGTGAACATCTGATCTTTGATTGAAGGCTTTCAAACATGGGAAATTTAGTTACCTCCCAAGGCAGCTACATTGTGGGATTAATGACTGTTATATAATTTAGTATAATTTACAGCAGATAACCTATTTTAATAAAGATTAATGTTATAGAATTTTAAAACCTAGAATAGACCTCAGAGGTCATTTAATCCAATTCTTCATTCTACAGATGAGAATTTGAAAGAGAAGCAGTAATCTATAAAAAGTCAGTATGCTAATGAATTGAAGAACTGAGAGTAGAATCTATCTCTGATTCCTAATTCTGCTCTCCCTATTAAACGTCACTTTCCTTTCCTCTTCTTTCTCCTCCTCTTCTTCCTAATCACACTCCCACTCTCATTCCCATTCCCACTCCTGCTATCACCACCATCACTACCACTACCAAAGCTTGGACACATGATCTAGGGATGTAGGGATTACAATACATTTGAGACTATATCCTTTCTGAGGGAGGTGAGCATTATTTAACCCTGTGTCAAACCAATCACTGATTTGGAATGAAGGAGGAGGCTGACCTTAAATTTAGGATCTGGTGTCTTGGTGCATGATTCATTCTATTATTTCTGGTCTTGTGTCATGCAATTCAACATGTGGTATGTCATTGAAAAGAAGAGAGAATGAAAAGAGGTATACAAATTGGAGCTGTACAATTTTTAAAAGTGCCTTTGAATTTTGGAAATAAAACTTGTGGTTGGGAAGTTAGAAAACTTGAGTTTTTGATCTGGCTCTGTTACTTTCACATTGTATAACCTAGGAGAAATTCCTTCAATTCTCTGGACCTTAGTTTCCTCTTCCATAAAGTGAAGATAACTGTACTTACGTTATCTCCCTCTCAGGGTTATTATAAGGAAAGCCTTTTGTAAATCTTAAAGAATGACAGAAATTTGGACTTATTATTATTATCATTTTCATAATAAACTACAAGTTCTATGTGATAATCAGCTGTTGTTGTCTTTACAATAATTTTTATACTTATCTTTTTCTGATTAAATTGTAATCATTGCAAAGGAGAACATGAAAGATAATTAAATGGTTGAAGAATAGAGTTTATGATAAGTGAAATGAATTAGAATGATTTAACTTCTATGTGGGTTGACAACTTTCAGAATAAGAAGGATAACTGTATAGAGTTCATGACCAGCTGTCCCTCATTCCACTGTGGACAGAACAAGTATCAGTAATATGAAGAAATGGGGACTAGGAGTTCTGGAAATATTTATGCAGCCCCATCTTTTCTAGGACACCACACATCTGCACTAAACAAAGAATACTTAACTGACAGTCAGGAAAGAGATCCAGGTTCTGGTCTTGATTCTCTTAGATGCTGAGTGGCTTTGGGCATCTTACTTAAGCTCTTTGTACCTCAGTTTCCCCATCTGTAAAATTAGGGACCAATTAAGGTCAATTCTTGCCCAGGAATCCTCTAGTTTTATCAAAAATGGAAGAGACCTCAGAGGCCTTCCATGATAGTGAACTTGCCAAATAGAGGAATATCCCTATAGTGCCCCCCCCGCCAAGATGTGAAGGAAACCACAAACCCAACCCACCATTTTATATATTTCATTTCTTTTTTTCTCATTGTCTTTTTAATTTTTATTAAAGATATTATTTGAGTTTTACAGTTTTCCCCCAATCTTGCTTCCCTCCCCCCACCCCCACCCCACAGATAGCATGTTTCCATGTTGTACCTTGATCCAAATTGGGTGTGATGAGAGAGAAATCATATCCTTAAAGAGAACAGAATTCTCAGAGGTAACCAGATCAAACCATAAGACATCTGGTTTTTTTTTCTGAATTAAAGGGAATAGTCCTTGTACTTTGTTCAAACTCCACAGCTCCTTATCTGGATACAGATGGTACTCTCCTTTGCAGACAGTCAAAAATTGTTCCCAATTGTTGCGCTGATGGAATGAGCAAGTCCTTCAAGGTTGAACATCACTCCCATGTTGCTGTTAGGGTGTACGGTGTTTTTCTGGTTCTGCTCATCTCACTCAGCATCAGTTCATGCAAATCCCTCCAGGTTTCCCTGAAATCCCGTCCCTCCTGATTTCTAATAGAACAATAGTATTCCATGACATACGTATACCATATATTCCCCAATTGAAGGACATTTACTGGATTTCCAATTCTTTGCCACCACAAACAGGGCTGCTATAAATATTTTTGTACAAGTAATGTTTTTACCCTTTTTCCTCATCTCTTCAGGGTATAGACCCAGTAGTGGTATTGCTGGGTCAAAGGGTATGCACATTTTTGTTGCCTTTTGGGCATAGTTCCAAATAGCTCTCCAGAAGGGTTGGATGAGTTCACAGCTCCACCAACAGTGTAATAGTGCCCCAGATTTCCCACATCCCTTCCAACAATGATCATTATCCTTCCTGGTCATACTGGCCAATCTGAGAGGTGTGAGTGTCAGTTAAGTATTCTTTGTTTAGTGCAGATGTGTGGTGTCCTAGAAAAGATGGGGCTGCATAAATATTTCCAGAACTCCTAGTCCCCATTTCTTCATATTACAGATACTTGTTCTGTCCACAGTGGAATGAGGGACAGCTGGTCTGTACCTCAGAGAAGCTTTAATTTGCATTTCTCTAATAATTAATGATTTAGAGCATTTTTTCATATGGATATGGATTGCTTTGATCTCCTCATCTGTAAATTGCCTTTGCATATCCTTTGACCATTTGTCAATTGAGGAATGGCTTTTTGTTTTAAAAATATGACTCAGTTCTCTGTATATTTTAGAAATGAGTCCTTTGTCAGAATCATTAATTGTAAAGATTGTTTCCCAATTTACTACTTTTCTTTTGATTTTGATTACATTGGTTTTACCTGTGCAAAACCTTTTTAATTTAATGTAATCGAAATCATCTAATTGGTTTTTAGTGATGTTCTCCAACTCTTCCTTAGTCATAAACTGTTCCCCTTTCCATAGATCTGACAGGTAGACTAGTCCTTGATCTTCTAATTTGCTTATAGTATTGTTTTTTATGTCTGTGTCCTGTAACCATTTGGATCTTATCTTGGTAAAGGGTGTGAGGTGTTGGTCTAATCTAAGTTTCTTCCATACTAATGTCCAATTATCCCAGCAGTTTTTATCAAAGAGGGAGTTTTTATCCCAATGGCTGGACTCTTTGGGGTTATCAAACAGCAGATTACTATAATCCTCTCCTGCTTTTACACCTAATCTATTCCACTGGTCCACCACTCTATTTCTTAGCCAATACCAAACAGTTTTGATGACGGATGCTTTATAATATAATTTTAGATCGGGTAGTGCTAAGCCACCTTCGTTTGCATTTTTTTTTATTAAGCTCCTGGCAATTCTTGACTTTTTATTTCTCCATATGAATTTACTTACAATTTTTTCTAGCTCATTAAAGTAATTTTTTGGAATTTTGATTGGTAGGGCACTAAACAGATAGTTTAGTTTTGGTAGAATTGTCATTTTTATTATATTAGCTCTCCCTATCCATGAGCAGTTGATATTTGCCCAGTTATTTAAATCTGATTTAATTTGTGTGAGAAGTGTTTTATAATTGTTTTCAAAAAGATTCTGAGTCTGTTTTGGCAAATAGACTCCCAACTATTTTATACTGTCTGAGGTTACTTTGAATGGAATTTCTCTTTCTAGCTCTTCCTGCTGTGTCTTGCTAGTCATATATAGGAAAGTTGAAGATTTATGGGGGTTTATTTTATAACCTGCAACTTTGCTAAAATTGCTAATTGTTTCCAGTAGTTTTTTAGATGATTTCTTGGGATTCTCTAGGGTAGAACATCATGTCATCTGCGAATAGTGAGAGTTTTGTCTCTTCCTTCCCAATTCTAATTCCTTTAATTTCTTTTTCTTCTCTAATTGCTGATGCTAACATTTCTAATACAATATTGAATAGTAGTGGTGATAATGGGCACCCTTATTTAACCCCTGATCTTATTGGGAATGCCTCTAGACTCTTCCCATTGAGTATAATGCTTGTTGATGGTTTCAGATAGATACTGCTCATTATTTTAAGGAACAGTCCATTTATTCCTACACTCTCTAGTGTTTTTAATAGGAATGGATGCTGTATTTTGTCAAAAGCTTTTTCAGCATCTATTGATATGATCATATGATTCCTGATAGGTTTGTTGTTGATATAATTGAGTATACTAATAGTTTTCCTAATATTGAACCAACCCTGCATTCCTGGAATAAATCCTACTTGATCATAATGTATTATCCTAGTGATGACTTGTTGTAGTCGTTTTGCTAAGATTTTATTTAGGATTTTTGCATCTATATTCATCAGGGAAATAGGTCTATAATTTTCTTTCTCTGTTTTAACTCTTCCTGGTTTAGGTAACAGTACCATATTGGTTTCATAGAAAGAGTTAGGCAGAGTTCCATCTTTCCCTATTTTTCCAAAGAGTTTATATAGGATTGGAACCAATTGTTCCTTAAATGTTTGGTAGAATTCACTTGTGAATCCATCAGGCCCTGGAGATTTTTTTTAGGGAGTTCACTAATGGCTTGTTGAATTTCTTTTTCTGAGATAGGGTTGTTCAGGTATTTAATCTCTTCTTCATTTAACCTGGGCAACTTATATTTTTGTAAATATTCATCCATTTCACTTAGATTATCAAATTTATTGGCATAAAGTTGGGCAAAATAATTTTGAATTATTACTTTAATTTCCTCCTCATTGGTGGTGAGTTCACCTTTTTCATTTATAATACTAGCAATTTGGTTTTCTTCTTTCTTTTTTTAATCAAATTGACCAGAGGTTTATCAATTTTATTGGTTTTTTGATAATACCAACTTTTGGTTTTATTCATTAATTCAATAGTTTTTTTGCTTTCAATTTTATAAATTTCTCCTTTGATTTTTAAAATTTCTAATTTGGTATTTGATTGGGGATTTTTGATTTGTTCTTTCTCTATTTTTTTTTAGTTGCATGTTTAGTTCATTCATTTCCTCTTTCTCCAATTTACTTATATAAGCATTTAGAGCTATAATATATCCCCTGAGAGTTGCTTTGAATGAATCCCATAGGTTTTGGTATGTTGTTTTATTATTATCATTATCTAGGATAAAATGGTTAATTCTTTCTATAATTTGTTTTTTGGTCCACTCATTTTTTAAGATGAGGGTATTCAGTTTCCAATTTGCTCTGGGTCTATATCTCCTTGGCCCAGTATTGCATATGACTTTTATTGCATTGTGATCTGAGAAAGATGTATTCACTATTTCTGCCTTTCTGCAGTTGATCATTAGGTTTTTATGTCCTAGTACATGGTCAATTTTTGTATAAGTTCCATGTACTGCAGAGAAAAAGGTATATTCCTTCCTATCCCCATTCAGTTTCCTTCATAAATCTACCATATCTAATTTTTCTAACAATCTATTTACCTCCTTAATTTCTTTCTTGTTTGCTTTATGATTTGATTCATCTAGATCTGATAGCGGGAAGTTGAGGTCTCCTACTAGTAGAGTTTTGCTGTCTATGTCTTCCTGTAATTCTTTCAGCTTCTCCTCTAAGAATTTGGGTGCTGTCCCACTGGGTGCATATATATTCAATATTGAAATGACTTTATTGTCTATGGTTCCTTTTAGGAGGATAAAGTTTCCTTCCTTATCTCTTTTAACGCTATCTATTTTTGCTGCTGCTTTGTCTGAGATAAGGATTGCTATCCCTGCTTTTTTTACTTCAGCTGAAGCAAAATATATTTTGCTCCAACCTTTTACCTTTACTCTATATGTATCTCTCTGCTTCAAATGAGTTTCTTGTAAGCAGCATATTGTAGGATTCTGGTTTTTAATCCACTCTGCTATTTGCTTATGTTTTAAGGGAGACTTCATCCCATTCACATTTAAGGTTATGATTACTAATTCTTTATTGCCCTCTGTGCTATCTTCCTTCTGTTTGTATTTTTCCCCCCTTTCCTCCCCCTTTTATCCATATTCCCCAATATTTTGTTTTTGAATACCATCCCCTTCAGTGTGTTTGCCCTCCTATATCACTCCCTCCCCTTTATTTCCCCTTTCCCTGTTCCCTTCCCTTCCTTTTGTTATTTCCCCTTATTTCCTCCACTCCCCTTCCCTTTCTCTGTCCCCCCTCCCCTTTTCCTCTTTTACTTCTTGAAAGGTTAGATGTTTTTATAAGTTAACTGAGTATGTGTAGGTTGACTTTAAGCCAAGTCTGATGAGAAGAAGATTCAGGTGTTTCTCCTCTACTCCCTTCTTCCCCTCTATTACCATAGGTTCTTTTACCTCTTAGTGTAATGAGATTTGTCCCGTTCAATCCCCTCCCTCCTCCCGTCTTTTTCCTGTCCCCCCTTTTTAGGGAGGTAGTGTATTTTTTTTTAGATCATTCTATCTAAGTCATAGAAAATTCTGAGTGTCTGTCCCTTGTAGTTCAGTATATTCTGTTGAATAGAGTCCAAATTCCTGAGAGTTATTAGAGTCTTTCTCCCCAGTGGAGTTAAAGCCAGTTACATCCCATTAGATATCAGTCTCATGGATAGGTCATGGATGTCCAGCATTTCTGGCTAGGTATATTCTCTCTGTTAGAGTTACATTTCTCAGGATTCTCAGGATTTATGAGAGTCTCTACCCCCCCCCCCCCCCCCCATGCTGGGATATAGCCAGTTTCAACTTGTTGGATTGCATTTTTTTCCTTTTACTGCCCCCCCTTTTTTTTACCTTTTCATGTGTCTCTTGAACCTCCTGTTTGATATCCAAATTTTCTGTTTAGCTCTGGTCTTTTCATCAGAAATTTTTGGAATTCTTCCATTTCGTTAAATGTCCATCTTTTTCCCTGGAAGAGAAGGCTCAGCTTTGCAGGAAAGTAGATTCTTGGCTGCATTCCCAGCTCCCTTGCTCTTTGAAATATCTTGTTCCAGGCCCTTCTATCCCTTAATGTTGATGCAGCCAGCTCCTGCATGATCCTTACTGTGGCTCCTTGATATTTAAATTGTTTCTTTCTGGCTGCTTGCAGGATTTTCTCTTTTATCTGATAGTTCTGGAGTTTGGCCACAACATTCCTTGGTGTTTTCCTTTTAGGATCTTTTTCTGTTGGGGATCGATGTGCTCTTTCAATAATTACTTTGCCCTCTGATTCCATGATGTCAGGGCAGTTTTCCATCACTAGATCCTGTAATATTAAGTCCAGGCTTTTTTTCTCTTCAATGTTTTCAGGAAGTCCTATAATTTTCAGGTTTCCCCTCCTCGATCTATTCTCAAGGTCAGTGGTTTTGTTGATGAGGTATTTCACATTTGCTTCTATTTTTTCTATTTTTTGATTTTGTGTAACTGACTCTTGCTGTCTTGTGGAGTCATTAGTTTCTGTAGACTCCATTATTTTTTGGGGGGAGGAGTTTTCTTCATTAACCTTTTCCAATTGGTCGATTCTACTTTTGAAAGAGCTTTCCATTTGACCAATTGAAGTTTTGAGAGAATTAATTTCTTTTTGCATTTGCTCATTTGAGGATCTGAATTATTCTCATTTTGTAATTGTCCAATTGATGATCTGAGAGATTTATTCTCCTTTTGTGTTTTGTCCAATTGTACTTTCTAAGGTTTTGTTTTCTTGTTGCAAGGTATTAATTGTCCCCCCCCCCAAATTTTCCAGTTGATTTTTAAACTCCTTCCTTATTTCTTCAAGGAAGTCTTTCTGTGCTGGAGACCAGATTGTATTGTCCTCAGATGTTCCAGGTCTCTCTGGGGTTGGGGCCTTTCCCTTCCAGGAATTTTTCTATGGATCCACCTTTCAGCTGACCCTTCTTCATTATGCTAAGACCTTGAGTTGGGTTGGGGTGGTTCACCTGGGCTTGGGATCTCTAAAGGCTTTACTGGGTGCAGTTTCTCTGGCTGGCCAGTAGGAGGTGCTGGTTGCCCTCTCTGGGGTGTCTGTGACCTTGGTTGGGAGGCCTTCTCCCTTTGCTTGAGGGAGGGAATTGGAGCTATCGAATTCTTTTGCCTTCAATCAATGGTGGGCTTTACCCTGGCCTGAGGTGATTCCTCAGCTGGGCTGGTTCTTTTGCTCACACTCCTGGGCCTGAGGCAGAAATAATTTGCATTTGTTTGGGAGGAAGCCTCAGTGCAATGGAGGCATGGGCTCAGAGTTTCTCAGACCTGAGGAGGCCAGGGATGGTGTCCGCAGCTGTCCTGCACCAGACCTCTCCCCGCAGCCCCTTCCCCAAGCTCCAGGGGGACAGCACCAACACCAGCGCCTCTGCTTCCCTGCGGACCCAAGCCCCCTTCGTCCAGCCCCACAGCTGATCCAGCAGGTCCGGCTCTCGGGCCCTCAGACTCCCGGTTCTGATTCAGCTGTTGGTCTGGCTGATCTTCCCTGGAAGCCCAGACTCACCTGCCGGTACTCAGCCAAGGCTGCTGAGGGAGACAAATCCTGAGGTAGATTTTCCTCTCCTGGCTTTTCTTTCTGGGTTTCCTGGTTCGGATTTCTTTTAAGAGGTTTGTTTCCTGTGATAGATAGGGAAGAGATCAGGAGACTTTAGAACTGTGCCTGTCTTCTCTCTGCCATCTTGGCCCCTCCTCCTATATATTTCATTTCAAAACTCTATGGAAATTAAGTTCACATATTTTGTCATGAACAGAATTCTAAGGGTCATGGTGAACTATAATCATAGGGAGAAATCTTTAACCAATAGGAAGGAAAAGTTTAGAACTATTTTACTACCATGACTGAATCTAATTCTTATTCATTAAGTATTTATGGTGCTTAAGAGAGGACTCTTAAGGTCAACCTTCAACTCAGAAAGACCTGCTTGATAAACACAGATTGGTTCTTGTCCATTATAGAAGAAGACCAAAATGACCACACTATCTTTGAGACAAATTGCAGTTTGTCTTACTGTGACTGATCAGACTACTATGAAATTGGAATGCTCTACCTCAGGTAGGGCACAAATAGTCCATGTAAACACCTGGGGTGGGTACTCTAAACTTACAGATGTCAGGTTTTCTTTGAGCTGCTTCAATTCTTCATTCCTCATAGAGTGCAGCACCCTCACTGATGAGAGCAAATGTTGGATAGTCCTGTACCACTGTTTTTCATGCTATGCATTCAATTCTAAGTTTCTTTAATGAAACCTTCAGCGTGTCTTAGTATGGCCCCCTTGTGAGTGCTTGCTCTGTATGAGTTCACCATAAAAATAGGTTTTTGGGAAAGCATATACCTGACATTCTAACAATGTGTAGTTGCACTCTCTGTAGTAATGTTTAACTAAAAACAGTTTAACTCAAGAAAAGACCTCAGTATTTAGCATCTTCTTCTGCCAGGTGATCTTCAGAATCTTCCTAAGACAATTTAAATGGAAGCAATTCAATTTCCTGACATTGTACTGGTAGACTGTCCAGGTTTTACAGGCATATATAGCAATGAGGTCAGCACAAACAGCTCTGTAGACCTTCAGTTTGGTAGTCAGTATAATACCTTTTCTCTCCCATATTTTCTTTCAGATTTTCCTAAATACTGAGCTAGTTCTGGCAATGTGTGTGTTAACCTCATTGTCAATGTGTACCTCCTTGGGAAGGACACTGTCAAGGTGAGTGAACTTGTCCGCAGTACTCAAAACTTCTCCATTTGCTATAATCAATGGTTCCTCATATGGACTGTGTGGAGCATCTGTGTTTTCACTCTCTCTTCCAAAGTCACCATGATCCAACATAGAAAGACAGAGTCAAGATAATTGGTGATGGCTTTGTATGCAGTGGATGACTTTGACATCTTTGATGTCTAACCAAGCTCCAAGTGCTCCACAGCATCTGCTTTAGTTGGCTTCATGGCCTTTGGAACAAATTGTTCTCCTCTACCCATTCCATCAATGGAAGACTTCACATGCTTGGGGTAGACACCTCCTACTACTCCCCAATGAGTTTGAGACTCCCTCAGTTACCCTCAACCTGGTTTATCCTTCCTGCCAAAGCAGTTTACTGGGGCTGTGACTGCTGTGCATTATAGCTTCTTGGAGCCATAGGTTAGATGACTCAGGTGGACATCAAAGGTGAAAAACAACCCTGAAAAGGGCTTGGCAGCCCTCAAATTGAGGCACTAGCTTTTCTTGAACACACCCTATACCCTTTCACAACATGACTAACATAGAAATATGTTTAACATAGATATACGTGTATAACCTATATTAGATTACTCAGGAGGATGGGGGTGGGAAGGAGGAAAGAGAGAGAGGGAGAAAAATGTGAACTCAAAACCTTACGAAAAAACGAATGTTAACAATATCTTTGCATATAGTTGGAAAAATAAATGAATTTATTAAAATAAAAAAGAACTGCTCTAAATATTTTTGCATATCTAGGTACTTTTCCTTTTTCTTTGAGCTGTTTGGTGTACAGACTAATAGTGATATTGCTGGACCAGAGGATATATACAGTTGTATAATGCATATGCTTTGGGCATGATTTTAATTCACCAGAATGGTTGGACCAATTTACAAACTACTAAGAATTCATTAGTGTACCTTCTCCCTTCTGTCCCTGCCAACATTTATCACTTTCCTTTTCTGTCATGATAATCAACATGATAGATGTGAAATGATACCTTAAATTTGTTTTATTTTCATTTTTCTAATCAATAGTGATTTAGGGAACTTTTTTATACAGCTATGAATATATTTGTTTTTTTCATCTGAAAACTGCCTGTTCACATCCTTTGATTATCAGTTGGGGAATGATTCATATTTTTACACATTTGGCACATTTCCCTATGTATTTTTGAAATGAAACTACAAAGCAATTTACTACCCCCCCCCAAGTTTTCTGTTCTCTTTAAAATCCTGATTTCATTGGCTTTGTTTATACAAAAACTATTTAATTTGATGTTGTGACTCTCTTGTTTGGTATGCTTGTTTGGTCATAAATTCTTACTTTTTTCATAGATCTGACAGGCAAAAGTTTCCATATTACCATAACTTGCTATTACCATTTATATCTAATTCATATTCCCATTTTGAGCTTACCTTGGTATATAGTAGGAGACATTGAGTTTTACCTAATTTCTGTGAAACAATTTTCTAATTTTCCCAGAAATTTTTGTTAAATAGTGATTTTTTCTTCTAAATGCTTGGATCATTGGGTTTATCAAACACTAGATTATTATGGCAATTTGCTACATATTGTATATGTAATTTCATTCATCCAACACTATTTTTTAGCCAGTACCAGATTATTTTGATGATTACTGCTTTGTAATATACTTTAAAATCTGGCACTTAGGCTACCTTTTTCACATTTCTTTCATTGATTCTCTTGATATACTTGAACTTTTGTTGGTCCAGATGAATTTTGTTATTTTTTTTTCTAAGTCTATAACTTTTTTTGGTAGTTTAATTTATATGACACTGAGTAAATATATTAATTTAGATAGAAATACAATTTTTATTATTTTGACTTGACTTACCCATGAACAATTAATATTTCTCCAATTGTTTAGATCTGTCTTTATTTATTTGAAAAGTGTTTTGTAATTATGTGCATTGTTTTTGTAATTATGTGTATATGTCCAAGTATTTTATCTTGTATACAGTTACTTTAATGGAAATTCTCTTTTTATCTTTTCCTGCTGAGTTTTGTAGGGGTTTTTAAAAATAGAAATGCTGATTATTTTATGTGGGTTTATATACTACAACTTTGCTACAGTTAATTATTTCAACTAGTTTTTTAGTTACTTCACTAGAATTGCTTAAGTCTAATATCATATCATCTGCAATGAATAGAAGTTTTGTTTCCTCACTAACTATTCTAATTCTGTCAACTTTTTTTTGTCTACTGCTATAGCTAGTATTTCTAGAACAATACTGAATAATAGTGGTGATGATGGGGATCCTTCCTTTACCCCCTGATCTTATTGGGAGGTCTTCAAACTTAACCCCATTAAAGATAATACTTGCTAATGATCTTAGATAAATACTACTCATTTTTTTAAAACTTCATTTTTTTTCCTTAAATTTTCTATTATATTTTCTTCTTTTGTTTTTTAACTTTATAGTTAAATACAAAATAAGAAAAAACATTGTCATGTTCACAGTGAAGCATCAGAGGATTCACAATATAAAACAATAAATTTCCATTTCAAGAAAGTCTATATAATAAATATTGCATTTGTGTTCAAAATTATCCATCTTTTCTTTGCTTCCTTGTAGATTTTCTTCTGTTCTCTAGTATGTTATGTTTATTCTTGTTTTCTAATATTTTTAATGGAATGAGTTATATTTTGTCAAAAAGCTTTTTCCAGCATTTATAGAGATAATATGATTTTTATTGTTTTTATAAGGTCAGTTATGATGATAGTTTTAATATTGAATATTTATTATTGAACCAGTCCTGTATTCCTTGCAAAATCCCATCTGCTCACAGTGTATAATCTTTGTGATAGATTGCTGTAATTTTCTTGCTAGAATTTTATTTAAAATTTTTGTATTAATTTTTATTAGGGAAATTGTTCTATAGGTTTTTCTGTTTTTTTCTTTTCTCAGCTTAGGTGTCCAAACCATATTTGTTTCATAAAAGGAATTTGGTAGGATTTCTTTTTTGCTTATTTACAAATAATTTACATAGTATTAGAATTAATTGTTCCTTAAGTGTTTGGTATTTCTGACATCTGGTTCTGGGGATTTTTTTCCTTAGAGAGTTCTCTTACACCTTGTTCAGTTTCTTTTTCTAGGACAGAAATATTTGAATGTTCTATTTCCTCTTCTGTACATCTGGGCAATTTGTATTTTTGTATGAACTGGTTCTCAAAAGTCAACCAACCCTCTTAAGCAAAGGCTTCCTGTTGACAGATTCCATTCATTAGAATGTAAGGTAAATCTTACATTCTAATGGATTGTGGGAAAGGCAGGCCATATATGAGTAGTAAAAGAAGGTATATGGTTTGGGAGTCTGTCAGTGCTCTCAAACAATGGAAGGTATTTCCTTTGTGATCACTGTGGATGGACGGAGTCCCCATATTGATGAAACTGAAGACAAAATAAACAAACAAAAACTATGCTTTGGTGCTATGTGCTATGGGGAAATCAAAGATCAATGAGATGAAGTTACTGTCCTTGATGAGCTTGCAGTTTAGCAATTGGAGGTAGCCATGTAAGCAGCAATGATAAAGATTATAACATAAGAGAGATACAATGTATTATGAGCCACCATACCTTCTTCTTTGACATCTTGGATTTCTCCCCTTAATTTCACATCCACATCTCTCCCTTCAACCCTTGAAGTGCTTTCTGCAGCGACTGACCCATATATGTGACATTTTATCCCTATCATCTTTTTTGTACTAACCATAGGATCACAGAATTACAGAATATTAGAATAGGGTACCTTGGAAGGCATCTAGTTCAAACTGCTAATTTTTTTTTGAGGATGAAAGTGAGGATCATAAAGGCAAACTTATTTGTTCAAGGTCATACACACAATATTGACAAATTCTTAGATCAATGTTTATTTTTACAACACACACACACACACACACACACACACACACACACACACACTTCCTCTTCATCTATCCAATATTTGGTAATACTCATTGGACATTGTAAGAGTTGTGGTTTAAGATCTTCAATCAGTTTCAGCTGCATAGATTGGAGGTGCTCAAAATCCTATGGAAGGAAAAGGACCTTCAGGTCTCTGTTCTGATCATTGCTCCACATTCTGGACCAGTAAACTTGGAGTAAAGCATGATGGGTGGCTAGGTGGTGCAGTGGATAGAGCACTGGCCCTGGAGTCAGGAGTACCTGAGTTCAAATCCTACCTCACTTAATAATTACCTAGCTGTGTGACCTTGGGCAAGCCACTTAACCCCATTGCCTTGCAAAAACCTTAAAAAAAGGAAAAAAGCATGATGTATAATTTCTATATTTGGTAACTCTCAGTTAAAAGCAATCTGCAAGGTGATCTAAGAAATCCACAAGGAGATAAAAACAGATGAAAGCAGTGTGTAAGGAAATTTCTTAGGGTCTTTTTTGTTTTTGTTTTTTAATTTTATTAGGGCAATGGGGTTAAATGACTTGCCCAAGGTCACATACCTAGGTAATTATTTAGTGTCTGAGACCAGATCAACTCAGGTCGTCTTAGGGTGTTTAAAAAAAATTACTCAAGGCAATGGGGTTAACTGATTTGTCCAAGGTCACACAGCTAGGCAATCATTAAGTGCCTGAGGTCAAATTTGAACTCAGGTCCTCCTGACTCCAGACTGGTGCTCTATCTACTGCACCACCTAGCTGTCCCAATTTCTTAGGGTCTTAAGATCTCACCAGAATCCTAGAGCTATCTTTTCATATTCTTTATCTAAAAGGTCTACAACACCCAAAGACAAAGTTAACTCAGATGGACCCAGGCTTGTACTACAACTTCCTGACCCACAACAAGAGTTAATTTATCAGACAACTGGAGAAAAAGACCACTTTGATGGTGAAGGACTTGAGTTACAATTCTGGAGGATACTAAGAAGACTTCAGCTCTCCTCTGGGCTCAGGAATATCCTACTAACAATTACCTCATTTGTTATTCACAAAAATGGAAAGGAGACTCAGTCAATAAAGTCTAGTCCTAGAAGAAAGGGCTCTGTGAATTGCATATATTTGCCCACAGAAGCTGTGACCAAGACCTTCTGTATAGGACTGCATTACAAGGAGTATTAGATTTCTATCTCTTCAATATTCATCATCATGAGAGTAATGCAAAGACTGTTGGATTTCAAACCCAGGTTTAAATCACTTAACCTCTTTAGTTAGTCATCTGTGAAATGAAGAGATTGGATTTAGATATCTGGAAGGTCTCCAAATTTTTGACCTGTTGATAAGGTGATAAGGTGGATCCCTGAAATGAGGTCCTAAATTCCTTTATAATCTAGATTATTTCTCATTCTTCATCCCAAATGTCTTGTATCAGCTTTACTCAGGTACTGTTTATAGCATGCTAGACTTGTCAGGAGAGTGGGTATGGGTTAATTGGAAAGGAAAGAAGAGAAGGAGTAGGTAGGTGATTATAATAATCTAGTCTGGTTTTGAGGAGAGGAATAATAAATGACTTTCCCTCCTTGATAAAATATCTATATCCATATCCATTTTAGAGATATGGAAAATTCTATTAAGCTACCATGATGTATGTAATCCCTATTGTGTTCTAGCATTTAATGAATGACACATTCAGCATACTCCTTTGTATTCAGATCAATGGCTCAACAAAGATTACTTAAGTACCAACACTGATCAAAAAATGGTGTTAGACATTGGGAGAAATACAGAGATAAATCTCTACCTTCATGAAAGCCTTTTGGATTCTTTGTCATGCCTGGTCATACTCTGTATTTCCCAGCGATTCTGAATCCCTATGGTTCATCATCTAAACCCCATTCTTCACTCTTACCATCCAATTCCTTATTCTCATCCCCTCTCAACCTTCCCTCCAAATTTTCAACCAAATACCATCTATGTCAACTTGTGCCCTTTGGGGTTCCTGTTCCATAAGCAACAAACTTCTCTTCTTCCTAAATCTTTTTCTCCTTTACTCTTTCCAATTATTAACTGCTGTTGAAACCTGAATTTCTCAATATGACACAGGGTCCTTGACCACCCTTTTCACCCTTTAGATTATTTATTCCTTGCTCCCTATTTTTAGATTCTTCCTCTACCTTTTTTTATTCTGTAATTTCTCCTCAATGATATTCATATCTATTCAATTAAAGTCTTGATAGCTATTGTCTACATACCTCCAGGTTATCTCTTTCCTTTCTCAATGAGTTTGGTATACATTGCCTACAATTTTTCTTTCCTCCCCAATATCTCATACTAGGTGACTTCATAGTACAAATTGGCTCTCCTTCAAATACTTTAGCCATTCAATTCTTTAAGCCATTCATATTTCATGATCTACTCTTAAGCCTTATGTAAAGATGATCATAGCATTGATATTTTCATTACTCCCAAGTATACTACTTCCACATTTAAAAATTCAAAAATCCCCTATTCAACCATATCCTATTGGCTTTTCATCTCTCCCTGTCTTCCTTACTAAAACTTTACTTTTTTTTTACCTGCACAGTGACCTTCAATCCCTTAATCCAATAATTCTTTCCCAGATTATTTCCCTTGTACTAGCCACTGTTTCTTCTTTCCTCCATCTTGACCTTTTGAAGAATCAATTCAATTTTACAATGTCCTCTTCCCTTGAATCCCTATCTTTCATTTTTCACTGATTATACTTTGCCAAGCTTCAACCCTAGTTCATTCCCACTAGTAAATGTCTTTGATACCACACACATACACACACACACACACACACACACACACACACACACACACACGCTGCTGAACAGAAATAGGGAAATTAGTGCAACCATTCTGACATGGTCCACTATGAATTTATTTTACACAAAATCACCTGGGCCCTCATTGTTGCTGAACAATCCTTCTATATCTGCCTTATCAGTTCATTTTCTCACTCTCCACATTGGCTCTTTCAAACATTTTTATTTTTCCTTAAGCCTTTTATGGATCTCCCTCCCTCTACATTTTCAATTGAGATATTTACTCATATTGCAGAAAAAAAATTTGAGGCTATTTATTTTGAAATCACTCTTCTTCTTTTTTCCCAAACTCAATACACTATGACTTTATGCTACTATCTCCTTTGTATTCCTCTCTCACATGATATGAGGTGACCTTATTGCTCATCAAGGCTAACCCCTCCATTTGATCAAGTGATCCCATTCTATTTGATCTCATTCTATAGACTACACCTTCTTTTGTCCATACTTTATAATTTATTTTCAATCTCTACCTACAGGTAGATTCTCTAATGACCACAAACAAGCCCATATGTCCTCCATCTTCAAAAAAACTCCCTTGTTTCATTCTTCCATTTCAGCTAACTATTCTCCTATTTCTTTCCATCCTTTATTACTAAACTACGTAAAAAGGGCATTTATGATAGATGTTTCTTCTCTCTTCTCACTCTACTCTCTTCTCTACTCCTTACAAATTACCTTCTTATCTTATCATTTCAGTTAAATTGCTTTCTCTAAAGTTGCAATGATCTCTTAGTTGTCAAATCCAATGGCCTTTTTTTTCAATTCTTTCTCCTCTACTCTTTGAAACCTTTGGCACTGATAGATCCCTCTTGTATCCTTAATGCTCTCTTCTCTCTAGGTTTTTCAGGACACCACACTCTTGTTTATTGCTTTTTTTCCTACCTCTTTGACCACTCTTCTCTTCCATCGTGCACTCTAACCACAGGTGTTCCACAGGGTTCTATCCTGGGTCCTCTTCTCCTTTCCCCTATTTACTTGACCTAGTGATGTCATCAACTTCCATTAATTTAATTACTATGTCTATACTCATGATTCTCAAAAATCACCCATCCTCCCAACCCCTTTACTGACTTCCAATCTCACATCTCCAATTACCTTTCAAACATCTCAAATAGGAGGTTCAGAAGACAGCTTTAACATATCTAAAATTTCCCCCTAAATCATCTCTACTTCTGCTTTCACTATTACTGTAGAAGGCAAAAATCATCTTCCCAGTAGTACAGATTCACAACTTAGCTGTTATTGTCAGTGTCAACTTCTCACTGTTTTTTACCTCCTATAAAACCTTTTGCCAAGGTCTGTTGATTTCTTCTTTGCAACATCTCTTGAATTTTCCTCCTTTTCTCCTCTGATACTGCCACTATTCTGGTTTAGGCCCTCATCACCACACCTGGACGACAGTTAGCTGGCAGATCTACTTGCCTCTTTATTGTATCTCTTTATTGTAGCACTGAGAAATTTCCTGGAACAAAGTAGGTACTTAATGAATGTTTATTGTTTGATTGATAGATACAATAATCTAACAATAATATTTACTTAAACATGTAGCCTTGGTAAATGTGCCACCTATATTTACATATTTTCTTTTAGACTATGTCAACAGCATTCATACAACCATCTTGCAAACAGGTTTTGTGGATAGTCTTCCTGTGCAGGATGCCTTTGGAAGGTGAGTATCATGCTTGGCAAGCACTGACCATCAAACTTTGAAGGGAGACCCAGAAGCAGTATCTAGGGAGTCATGGTTTTATCAGACCACTGAAGGTCATTAAATCCTAGAAGATGTATAAAATCCTGGAATGGAATATGTTTGTAACTATCAAGGGCCTTTGGAAAATTACTGTTTTTCTTTAGATTCCCTCTTTTTAAATCTGATATATTAGAAGCTCCTCATAAAAACTCTCTTTTCCCCAACTTTCATATTATAGCACCTAGTTGTCATATTCGATCCTTTAATTTCTCTTTCACTATATCTAATCTATTGCTAAGGTCTATTTATTTCACTTTTCTAACATCTCTCATATATACCCCCTTTCTCTCCCCTGACACTGTCAGAACCTTCGTTCAGACCCTCATCATGTCACACATAGAGAATATATTATTGGTCTCCCTGTTTTAAGTATCTCCTCACTCTAGTTCATCCTTCACTCAATTTATCAAATTAATCTTCAGAAAGTTCAGGTATGACCACATCACTCTGCAACTCCCTCCCTACCTTTCAGTAAACTTCAGTGGCTCCCCCTAATACCTCTAGGATAAAATAAAAAAAAATCTTTTGTTTGATTTATAGAGCCCTTTATAACTTTTTTTCTATCTTTCCAGTCTTTTTAAACCTTAATTTCCCCAATCTCTGTGATCTGATGATGCTAACTTCCTTGTTGCTCACAAACAAAAGTCCTTATCCTGACTCTGAGTGGTTTCATTGGTTTTCCATAATTTCTGGAATTCTCTCTTCCTCATATCCCATTCCTGGTTTAACTTCACATATCACAATTTATCCTGTGTATACTTTGTTTATATATAGTTGTTACCATGTTGTCTCTCCTATCAGAATGTGAGTTTTTTAAGAACAGAGACTGTATTTTACTTTTTTTCTCCCATGTTCCCATAGTGCTGGCATAGTTAGTACTTCATAGATCCTTATTGACTGATGGATTATGTAAAAATTCAAGCTTGTAGCTTTGCCAAGAAGACTGTTAAGATCAGTATATTGCTTCCTCAGAATTTTTCTAGGATTTAGGACAATCTTGGCTTTCTTATCCTCACCCAAGAACATTAATGATGGATTCCTCTTGCCCTGGAACTGAACCACTACCCTTAAGTGGATCATTCATTGGATCATAGATTTAGAGACAGAAAGAACTTTAATGACTATTCAAGCCAAATTTTTTGTATAAGAAAACTGAGATAGTTTTTTTTTAAGTGACATGAGCTAGGGTCATACAGCTTACTAGCTATATCTGAAATAATGGATTTGAATCCAGTTCTTCCTAACACCAAGTTCAGTTTTTTACTCTGCCATTATTTTTCTGATTATGCCCTTCCTATTGGGTTCTAATCATATGACTTTGTAGTGCTTCCAAATTCAAGGTCTGTGTCTACCATTCTTTGTTGCCATTGAGTCATTATGGCATCTATAAAACCTTACATCTGGTTTCATGCAAATTCTATTGACCCAAGCCATTAGAAATGTTTCAGGACCATGGAGTGATTGTCAGAATTCTCCTATTTATATACAGAAATCTTGATTGCTCTAAGTATTCCTCCAACCAGAAAATCAACCAAAATGATCCGTTACCCATATCCCCTTTATCCCTTCAAAGTTAAACTCCCATTATCTGGACTATTGAATTTAGATTTATAGAAATCTTAACCTGTAAATTGGTTGCTCCCGAATATGCCATAAAATAAAAACTGTAAATATGGATTCTCATTAAGGCCTTTGACACTCCAAGATGAGTCATTTTAACCATTTAGGAAAATGACTATTTGTTCCCTTCTAAAAGTAATTGAGGAATTGAGATTTGAACTCCCTCTTTCACCCAATGTCAGTATTTCATCTCTGTTGTGGTCAAAATGTTCTTCCTCATGATCTCCCAACATATTTCTTTTTTTTGACTGAGCTTTGTTACTTTGGAGCATGGTGTGGGGTGACCTAATGTTACTCCTCTACTTTGGCTAGAGAATATTTTTTCACACCTTCATTATTACATCCCCAGACACCCCATTTGAAAATAGTTCTTTGGACACTATGACCAATATATTCTAATCAGGCCCATATGGTCTTTGTGCTTCCCTCTTTAGAACCTCAAATAACCATATTGCCAACTTATCCTCCCAGTAGTCTTTTTTCTTATAGTTAAGTTAGACTCAAATAAAACATCTGGGAATTCAATTTGGTTGCCTAATTTGAACCAGACTAAAACCAATCTATATAAAACTTTATGGACTTTCTCAGGCATCGTACCTTATCTTTTCCACCCCTCAGAACACTGTAATTTGATTACCAGGAACAAGATTTGGACAGCTCTTCTTTCTCTAGAGGTATAGTTTTGCTTTACTTTTTGCTTTATTCTTTTAAGGCAATGAATGTGGCTAATTGGTGATGATGATTTGGAAATGAGGGGAAGAGTTAAGTTTTGACCCTATTTGAAAAAAATCATTTTGTTTACTCTTTCTTAACTCTAAATTTTTTCCATACTGGAAAGGAGTACTAAGCATGGAAAGCAAATATTACATCTGAGTGGAAGAGCACATATTACCATGAAAAAGTTGTGAAATTTATCTTAGCAACTGTCTAGTTGACTGAATCGTTTGAATGTTAGTAATAAGATACCTAGTTTTCTCTTCTCTACAAGAATTTTGACTAGGTACTTAACATTATAATTAAAGAGAAGATTTTGAGAACAAAATAGAGGAAAGAATCAACATTTTGCAGTGGATGGGAACAGGATCTTTCCCTTTTCTGCAATGGTTCAGCCAATGGTCCTAACATAGCATATGCATTTAGGTGACAGATTCAGTGAGACCAAGATTATCTTGAATTTAGCTCCTGGATACTATCTTTTAGGCCATGTGGGTATTCCAGGGGAGTTCATTATTCCTCTTGTTGTAGTGTTTGTAATCTTAATTACTCAATTAGTATTTTTAAATAAGATCTAATGAACAAAAGTATGTACTAGGTACTGGAGGAAGGTGATATATTCTGGAGCAAGATACATTTTCTGACCTTGAGAAGCTTATAATTTAGTAGAGGGGGTACATGAAAAGATAACTAGCAATATCAAATGTGGGGTGAATAAGGAGGATCTAGATAGATTAAAAGGATGATGAAGGTATTTGAGGTATTCAAAGGGATGGAGATACAAGACATGTTGAAGGGACAATGACTGTCTGGAGGGTTCATACTGGAGAATGTAAGCTTATGTGAGGGAAAGATGAAAATACAAGTTAGGGTAACATAATTGAGGTCTTTGAATATCTGGTAATGGATTTTGGATTTTACCTGATGCCTATGCTATTCAAATTTATCATCCAATCCAGTACCAAGTATATACCAGTCTATTTATAGACTGTCATGATATTCTCCTTCCTTCCTCTGTGAATTCAGTCTTTTGATCATAGTCTTTCCTCCTCATCTTCTAATTTTTTATTAATTCTTTTGGTGCTGAATTTTTTCTTCTTTTGTGCTGACTATTCCGTGCCACATTGTGGCCAAAATGCAAATTTCATAAGGGATCAATTATTGTTGAAGCTTATATTAGTTTCTCCTAACTGCCCTTTAATGAACATAAAACAACTAAATAACAAATGAAACTTATAGAAAACATATATTTTTTTCAAACATAACATGCTCCTGCACTGAAAGAGTCAAGCAACTTCATCACACATATTGATACTTTTCAAGTTCTCTTCCCAATTTCTCACTGATTCTCCATGACCTGCTCCCCCAGTCCTCCTCAGTTAAACCCAGAGCTGGTCACCCACTTGGCCTTGTCATCACCAACAGGAGTTTCACTTCATTGTTCAGGAACTTCTAGATTCTTTTAAAAGGTAATAATCTTTTTTCATTCCATATTTCCCTATAGCTTCTGATCCCTAACCCTATTTTTTAATATTAATTTTATTTTTTATTTTTCTTTATTTTTTCCCAATTACTTGCAAAGGCAATTTTCAACTTTTATTTTTGGTAAGATTTAGAGTTCCACATTCTTCTCCCTCCCCTCTCCCCACCCTGATAGCAAGTAATCTCATATAGTTGTACATGTACAACTATGTTAAACACATTTCCATGTTAGTCATGTGAAAGAAAAATCAGAACAAAAGTAAACAAATGAGAAGAAAAAACATGAAACATAAAACAAATTTAAAAAATTGAAAATAACATGATTTGACCTGAATTCAGATACCATGGTCTGAATATGGTTGTGGGTGTTATTTTCCATTACAATTTAAAATTGTCTTTGATCATTGTACTGCTGAGGAGAGCTAACTGATCATCACACAATGTTGCTGTTGATGTGTGCAGTGTTCTGATGGCTCTGCTCACTTCCCTCAGCTTCAGTTCTTGGAAGTCTTTCCAAGTCTTTCTGAAGTCCAGTCATTCAAGATTTCTTACAGAACAATGGAACTCCTTCACATTTTTATATCACAATTTGTTCAGTCATTTCCCAATAGATTAGCATCCCTCAATTTTCAATTATTTGTCACTATAATATGTGAATAGTTCTTTATTTTTAATGATCTCTTTGGGATATAGACCTAGTAGTGGTATTGTTGGAACAAAGGATATACAGAGTTTTTATATATATGCCCTTTGGGCATAGTTCCAAATTGCTCTCCAGAATGGTTGGACCAGTTCACTACTCCACCAACAGTGGTGCAATAGTATCCCAGTTTTCTCATACCACCTCCAGCACTGATTAGTATTTTTTTGATATATTGGCCAATAAATGTGAAGTGGTACCTCAAGGTTGTTTTAATTTGCATTTCTCTAATCAATAATGATTTAGAGCATTTTTTCATCTGACAATAAATAGTTTTATTTTCTTCATTTGAAACCTGCCTATTCATATCTTTGACAATCTTTTTTAAAAAAATTAGACAGTATTTTATTTTTTCCAATGACTCGCAAAGACAATTTTAAACAAATTTTTGAGTTACAAATTTTCTTTACTCCCTCCACCTTCCTCCCTAAGAAGGTCAACAATTTGATAAAGGTTAAATATGTTTAAGCAGGTAATACTTATTTCAGTAGTAGTCATGTTGTGACAGAGGAAACAGTTGGTAAAAGGAAAAAAACCCAAAATATGAAAATAGTATGTTTCAATCGGCATTCAGGTTCCATCAGTTCTTTCATTGGATATAGAAAACATTTTTCATCAAGAGTCTTTTAGAATTGTCTTAAATTGGGGGAGGCTAGGTGGTGCAGTGGATAGAGCACCGGCCTTGGAGTCAGGAGTACCTGGGTTCAAATCCAACCTCAGACACTTAATAATTACCTAGCTGTGTGGCCTTGGACAAAGCCACTTAACCCCATTGCCTTGCAAAAATCTAAAAAAAAAGAATTGTCTTAAATCATTGCAATGCTGAGAAGACCTAAATCAATCATAGCTTATCATCACACAGTATTGCTGTTATTGTGTACATTGTTCTCCTGGTTCTACCCACTTCACTTTGCATCAGTTTATGTAAGTCTTCATTCTCATTGTTACCTCTTTTCCTTCCATCCCTCAGTTATTTCCCAGACTGCCACTCATTCACTATCTATCCTCTTTTTCTCTCTTTATTTTGATCCCTTGATGAACCAATCCAAATCTGTCCTATCTTTAATCCTTGATTTGCTACCTCTTTGTCCTGTTGTTCATCATGGCTTACCAAGCACCAGCCCTGAATTACTACTACCATCTACCTCCTTTGCTATTTCCTTTTCATATGCTATGGAAAAGATCTAGGTGAATCTTATATTCCTATCTAGGCTACTAGATGGAGCCATAGTGCCCAGAGCACTAGGTCTGGAGAAGAAGACATGAATCCAAATCTAGCCTCAGATACTTACTGGTTTTCTGACATAGGGCAAGTCATTTCACTCTGTTTGCCTCCATTTCTTCATTTGTAAAATGAGCTGGAGAAGGAAATGGCAAACTGCTCCATTTTTTTGTCAGGAAAATCCCAAATGAGGTCACAAAGAATTGAATATGAGTGAAATGCCTCAATGACAGCAAATACTTATTTCTTGCCTTTATTCCTTTCTTATTGATTCTTCTGCTGCTTCCATTTTCTTTCTATCTTTTTTTTGGAAAGGCAAATGGGGTTAAGTGGCTTGCCCAAGCCCACACAGTTAGGTAATTATTAAGTGTCTGAGGTTGGATTTGAACTCAGGTACTCCTGACTTGAAGGCTGGTGCTCTATCCACTGCACCACCGAGCTGCCCCAGCCATTTCCCTTTTCATAATTTACTACTATTATTAGTGATTTATACCTTATTAAGAACAATTTCAAATCTTTTCCTGAGCACAAGACTTGAGAATAGATGAGATGATAAAAACCTAACTATAGTGGTGGCAGTAGGGATTAGGGAGAAAAGACCAGATGCAAAAGACATAAAGAAGGAAGGAAAGGCCAAAAGATGGTTGATCTATGATTTCCCTAGTCAAGGACTCTGTCAAAATGAGATCAAGAGATTGTAGAAAAGGATTTTAGGAATTTCCAGGATATTGTTCCCAAGGGAGGAAAAAATATGTTGAAAATTCCTTTATTTCTCTTTGCTTTTTCCTTTGTGCATTCCTTGTCCAGAAATTTATCAACAGACTTCTTGAGACTATTAAAACATTTTGTTTGAACAGCCTTTTTTAGGAGGGGTTCTTAACACATTTTTAATGTCACGGACTCCTTTGGCAATTTGGTGAAATTCATGAAAGCCTTCTCAGATTCATGTTTTGATGCCTAAATTCATAAATGGAGGCAATGATAAATTTCAGTTGAGACTAATGAAAATAAAGATTATTTTTTTCCTCAACCAAGCTTTGAAATCTCTCTATGGATTCCTTGGGGTCCATGAGCCCCAGGTTAAGAGCCTCCATTTTGGTTTGAGTTCCATAAGTTTATTCATGCTTGTAAATACTATCATCTATCAATTTAAGTACTTTTCTTTCTTAGCTTCATGTTGAGGAGCATCTGAGGATTTAATGTATGAGAAAGTTAGTATTCTCTCTTCCTAGCCCCAAAATGCCTTTAAAGCCTTCTTCTTTATGACCTCAAAGCCTTGCTCATTTGATGTTCCCAATTCTTTTTCTAGTTTTACTCTCTACTTCCAGGATTTCCTCCTTTACCTTGCTGTCAATTCAAACCTAGGCTTCCTTCAAGGAGAAATTGGAGGACCCATCTCTTTGATCATTAACTCCAGACCACACTCTTCCCTTTTAATGGGATCTTATGCTTCAACCCTCCAGGGTTTCTTTGATCTCTACATGAATACTGTCTCAGCAATAGACTATGTCTACTTCCCTAGAACCACTGTATCGAAGTACTAAGAGATTTATGCTCAATCAGCTAGTCACCTGGAGATGGAGTTTATTCAGTCATGTTAACTCAACAACCACAAAAAAGCATATGAAATGACTTTTAGGACTATATGACCCTCTTCCTTTTTCTCTCCCTGCCCCTCATCCTGTTTCTACAGTATTAGTTTAAGAGTAGTGCACAAGGAGGAAAGAAAGTACTCTGAATCATGGTTTTTAGACCATCTATAAGATTTAACATGGTAGTTGATATCCAAAACATGACATTCTTGTCTTATGACTCAATGAGACTGAAGATGGTATAACACTAAAAACCATAATAATAAATACCCAGCATTTACAATTGAGAAAACTGAGGCAGATAGTGATTGAATAACTTTCTCAGAATCCCAAAGCCAATAAATATCTGAGATAGACACTCAAATCTTCTTGACTCCAAGTCTAGCATCTATTACACCATCTTGTGTCACTTTACTTCATATTCACATAACTCTATAAGCTTAACAAAGTATTGTTCCCACAAAACTCTGTGAAGTTGATAATACAATTATTATTTTCTGTGCTTTACACATGAGGAAAATGAGGCTTAGAAAAGTTATGTGTCTTCATTTCTTTAATGCTCGGTAAGTGATTAATAAATGCTCATTGATTGACTGCTTGATTGATTGTGAGAAGAGCCAGACTGTAACAAAATCTAACATTTGTTAGCCTGTGCTGCCCCCATACCCTACTCTAATTTTTCCATTCCTCCTCTTTGAGACTATTTTGTAAATCCAAAGTGTCTAGCATCAGACACTTTAAGAGCTCAATAAATGATTATAACATTATATTATATAATATAAATGTTCATTTAATAGGGATCTTCATTCTTAGGTGACTAATGAGATGTAGATTTTTACCATCTCCTATGCGTGTGTGTGTGTGTGTGTGTGTGTGTTCATGCATGCATATCTACTTCCATGCACCCACACATAACCCAAGATGAGGGGAAGTGCATGTAAGAAAAATGGGCGCCACCAGTTCAGATGCACTTCATGGGTGGAGGTGGGTAGGGTCTCTCCAAGGGGAATAGAATCTCATTAATTCTTTTCTCTTTTGCAAACACAATAATTCTGAAAAAAAAAACCTGTCACTTTTGCCCCATTTCTCAGTAGCATTTATACAGCCGAAGCTGAAGGAAAGCCTCATTACTAACACTTTATTAAGCTTGCAAAACAGACTAGGAAGTGCAGTCTGAAGCATAAAGAGCTAAACTTGCCAAAATAAATGAACAAAGTACATTCTTGATGCCAGGCCCCTTTGGGAAATGGAAACCCAGGAGACCTAGAAGAATATTAGGATGCAACTTTATTAACTTTACTTGAGCACATGGCAATTAGCCCTAGGCTGCTCCATCCAGCTTACTCATTCCTGGTGAGAATGCAAAACCCAGACTTTTCTTCCCCCATACCCCCAAATCTCTAATTGATCTACCTTCTGGCTTATCTCTCCCAGAGGGGAATCTGGATGCCAAAGCCCACTGTGTGCCTCATGGCAGCCCAAGAGCCTCTTTGAGATATCTTGCTTGGGAATGACCATCATTTAGAAAAACTATTGAAATGGAATAGTGAGAATTAAAAGGATAAGGATAACAGAGATGCCCTCACCAAAATAGCCTAGGCCTACTCATAGAATCCTAGCTTGAGAAGGGATGTTTGGGGCTATTTAGATGAAACAAGAACCAAGGGGATGATTTTTCTCTAAAATTTTCCTTTTTTCTTAAAGCTGTGCTAGAATTTGCCTCCCTGGAGCTCCTGTACTCTGGGGCTAAGGAGAATAAATAAAGTCCTTCCTAAACATGATAAGCATTTGAAGATAAGGATGATCCTTTCTTCCCCCTCCCCTCCCCCATAGCAGCAATCAATCTGATATGGGTTGTATATGTACAACCATGTTTAATATCTTTTTGTATTAGTCATTTTGTGAAAGAAGAATTAGAATTAAGGGGGGAAACCATGATAAAGAAAGAAAAATATAGGGGCAGCTAGGTGGCACAGTGGATAGAGCACCAGCCCTGGAGTCAGGAGTACCTGAGTTCAAATCCAGCCTCAGACACTTAGTAATTGCCTAGCTGTGTGGCCTTGGGCAAGCCACTTAACCCCATTGCCTAGCAAAAACTAAAACAAAATATAAAAGAAGTTTTAAAAAGTGAACAAAGTATGCTTTATTCTGCATTCAGACTGCATAGTTTTTTTCCCTCTGGATGTGGATGGTATTTTCCATTACAAGTGTCTCAGGATTGTCCTTGATCGCTGAACTGCTGAGAGGAGTTGCATCCATCTTAGTTGATAATCTCACAATGTTGTTGTTAATGTGTACCATCTTCTCCTGGTTCTGCTCACTTCACTCAGCATCAGTTCATGCAAGTTTTTCCAGGCTTTCTGAAGTTCAACCACAGATGATTTCTTTTTTTTTTTTTAACTTTTATTAATTTGAGGCAGTAGGATTAAGTGATTTGCCCAAGGTCATCCAGCTAGGCAATTATTAAGTGTCTGAGGCTGGATTTGAACTCAGGTCCTCAAGACTCCAGGGCCGGTGCTCTAGCCACTGTGCCACCTAGCTGTTCCCTACTCATAGTTTCTTACAGAACAATAGTATTCCAATACATTCATATACCATAACTGTTAAACCATTCCCTAATTGATGGGCATCCCCTCAATTTCCAATTCTTTGCCATTACAAAAAGAGTTGATCATATATATATATATATATATATATATATATATTTGAACATGTGGTAGATTCAACCTTCTTAAACTGGCGTTCATATAACCTTTCAGGTCAGTGATAGTTTTCAGGGAGGGGGGTTCATAAACTTGGATGGGAAAGAAATGTATCTCTATATTCTCTATCTCTATATTCACTTTAACTGAAAGAATAAAGCTTTTTTTCCTATTCTAATTGAAAGTATTTCCTTCAGATATGAATTTTAAAACCAACCAATTGACCAAAAATACCTCAAAAGCATTATTCTAGGGAAGTCCATAGATTTCACCATATTCTCAAAACATATTTCCATAGTAGTTGGTTCATGAAAGAAGAATTAGAACTAAGGGGAAAAACCATGAGAAGGAAAGGAAAAATTAACAAGTTTAAAAGTGAACATAGAATGCTTTGCTCTGCATTCAGAATCTATAATTTTTTTCTCCAAATATGGATGGCATTTTCTATAACATATCTCTCAGGATTGACCTTGATCACTGAATTGCTAAGAGGAAATGAGTCCATCTTAGTTGATCATCACACAAAATTTTCTGGACACTTTTGTTCCTTTTTTTAAAATATCGTGGAAATGGATAAACTGTTCTTTTAAGAATGGATCAAGTATCCATAACTGGAAGAGACTCCAGGGATCATCAAGTCCAATTCACTTATTTTACAATGAGGAAACTGAGGAAGACTAAGTTTTTTGCTTAAAGTCACAAAGTAATAAGTGTCATAGATGGGATTTAAAATAATATCTTCCATCTCTAGAAGGTAGGGCTCTTGTTTTTGTTTTTTTCACGTTGTATCCTACACTGACATGTCTTTTGCAAGAATCTCTTGCCGTGAATAGACTGTTTAGAAGTGTTGTTTGGCAACTCTTTTTATTGTAATAAAGAATTGGAAATTGAGGGGATACCTATCAGTTGGGGAATGGCTGAACAAGTTATGGTATATGGTTATGGAACACTATTCTATAAGAATCCATAAATGAGCAGACTTTAGAGAATCATGGAATGAATTAAAGGAATTGAGCTGAGTGAAGAGAGCTGAACCAAGAGAACATTGTACATATTAACAATACTGTGAGTTAATCAACCTTGATGGGTACAGCTCCTCTCAGCAGTTCAAAGTGCTAGGACAATCCTAGGTGACTGGCTATCCCTATTCAGAGTAAGAAAAACCAAACCAAACCAAACCAAAACAAAAACCCAACCAAAAAAACCAAAAATCCAAAATCCTACAGAATCTGAATGAATACTACATTCACTTTAAAAAATTTTCTCTTATGTATTTTTTCCCTATCTCATGGTTTTCTTTCTTTTCCCTTGACTCTAATTCCTCATACCAAAAATGACTAATCTTTAAACATGCTAAACACAAATGTGCATATACAATATTCACCTAACTGTTCCTTGTCAGTGGGAGAGGGGTAGGAAGGGAGGGTGGAAGGAAATTATGCAATTTAAAAATATGCACATGCATGTGGATGAATGTTGAAAAACTTTCATAACATGTTATTGGAAAAATAAAATATCAATTGAATAAAAAGAAATGTTGCTTGGATGAGACTTCATGTCTCAATCACAGGTTTTTCTGTGGTCTATGGGAGACCATACATATCAGTTCTACTATTGACCTCAAAATCACAAACTTCTTTTTTTAATTTATTATGGATCTATCATTAACAACATTTTAGTGTTTTTTTAAAGTTTTTGCAAGGCAATGGGGTTGCCTAAGGCCACACTGCTAGGTAATTAACTGTCTGAGGCCAAATTTGAACTCAGGTGCTCCTGACTCCAGAGCTGGCGTTCTATCCACTGTGCCACCTAGCTGCCCTGAGGTAGCCTTTTTTTGAAAAGCTATTTCTATTTTTAGCCTGAAGGCCAATCTTGGATCTTCTGAGTTCCAAAGATTTATAATGATGGGCAATAAGATTTCTGTTTTTTTGCCCCCTAACTCTGTTGTTTGCACTCCTTACTCCCTCAAAGCCCAAACGGTAAAAAAATGAGAATGAGGAAGATTTAACTTTTTTCCAAAAAGGATGCCATTTCTATTATTGAGAGTTCAAAGGACTAACTGTCAAGTTCTTTCCTTAGGAATCACTAAGTTTCTTTGGCAGACTTTGAGGTTCTGGGGCAGCAAAGCAGCAGAGCAAATCTGTGTCTAGATCAGTCTGTATCTGGGAATTGACAATAATCAAGTTGTAGAGGTAAGGTTGAAGAAAGAGAAACCTGTGAACTGTGAGTACAAATAGAATAGGACTAAAGCTAATCCCATTGAGGTAAGGAGATAAAGGAAATGAATCTGGGACAAGGGCTAGGGAAACCTTGATGTGACTTAAAATCTTAGCTTTGTGGGAAACCCCAAGTTCTTCCCAAATTCTTTTATAGTATGACTTACATGACAGAGATTTCACCTCAGAGTCAGGACACCTGCTCCTGCCTTTGACTAGTTGACTGTGTGACCTTGGATACTTATCTCAGTACCTTAGGTAGCTCTTCAATCAAAAAATTACAGAACAGTTGGTGCCTCTACCAATGAAACAATAGGTCTGGTGAAAAAGGAAACATCTCTCTTCTAGGTTCATTCTGGTATATGGGGTGTTTGGGGAGGACCAATGCCTCTAATGTGAGAGTTTGCTGAACCCTTTTCATCCATATGGATGAATGTATTTTGTATCCACTTAACTCCCACTGTGACTCCCAGAATCTGTAGCATATGCAGCAGCCACATCACAGTAAAATCATTTCAGTAGATGGGATAAACCAGGTTGACAGTCACTGGTAAGTCTCAAACTTGTTGGTGAATTTGGGTGATGTCTTTCCCAAGCATATAAAGACTTCTCCTGGAGGAATGAGTAAATGAGAATAGTTTGTTCCCATGTCCATGAAAGTAGCCAAAAGCAGGCTCTGTGGAGCACTTAGAACTTGTCAGAAATCAAAGATGCCAAGATTATCCACTGCATTGTGGTCTATCACCAATTGTCTTGACTTGTCCTGCCACTAGACACTGATGACTCTGGAAGAGAAAGTGAAGCTGATGATTTGCACAATTCTAGTCTCATTTATATCCAATTAACATATTAATCTTTCAAAATGAAAAATGAATAACAACATCACACTCCTCACATGTAGTATGGACCTAAATTGGATCCTCTGCTACTGTTAGTACTTTGTTATTCTTCATGAGAATACAGTAGAACTTTATTGCTATCATTAGTCATTCACATTTCAATGTGATTGCTTTTCAGATTATTGTCAGAGAGCAGTTTTTGATAGAGAAGACTGGTGGATATTTGAGTAGGGAGAAAGAAACATCATTAAAAGATGTAGAAGGATGTACAACTAAGAAAAAAGAAATGACATGGACTGCTCACTGTTCCCTGAATTTGTTCTGCCTTATTCTTAACCTACCAATTTGCATATGCAATCCTGGATTTCTAGAATGTTCTCTTCCGACAATAGAAATCTTTTTCATCCTTTCAAGGCTCAGCTTTCATGTTACTTCTTGGACAACAGAAATTACTTTGGAGTAGAGCTGTTCAGTGAAAAGAATACTAGACTTGAAATTTAATTTCAAATCCCATCTCTGACTCTACTGGGCAAATCATTTATTACGGTTGGACCTTGTTTTTTTTTTTATATGTATGCATGTGTGTATATTTTGTTAATTTATTTTTTATTCTAATTTTGTAAAAATGGTTTTTTTACATTAATAAAATATTCTTGTTTACAAGTAAACAAAATACCCCTCCTCCCCCATGAATATAGAAAGACTTGCTTGGACGAAAAAAGTAAAGGGGAGAGAAAAAAATTAAAATAAAAAAAATAATAGTAAGAATTGTAGGTATGGCCAGGTGGCACAATGGACGAGGCACCAGCCCTGGAGCCATGAGCACCCAAGTCCATATCCAGCCTCATAAACCCAACAATCACCCAGCCGTGTGACATGCAAGCCACCCAATCCCCACTGCCCTACAAAAACCCAAAAAAAAGAAAGAAAAGAAGACCCAAAATAAAATAAAATAGTAATAATATAGGGGTGGCTGGGTGGCAGACAGAGCATGGGCCCTTGAGCCAGGAGCACCTGGGTCCGAATCCAGCCCCAGACACCCAATGATCACCCTGCTATGTGGCCCCAGGCAGGCCACCCAGCCCCACTTGCCCTGCACCCTCCCCCAAATAATAATAACAAAAAATGTGCTTGAGTCTTTGTTCCAACACCAACAACTCTGTCATGGGTGGATCTCATTCTTTATGATAAGTCCATCACAAAAGTTATTTCCTTATTTTTCCACCATTGCCATTGTTGATCACAACTCCCTCCTTTCTTATTTCTCCACTATCATGTACACTATTTTCTCTCTCCTTTCACTCTGACTCTGCTGTAGGGTCGCTGAGTGGTGCAGCAGACAGATCCCTGGTCCTGGGGCCAAGAGGCCCTGAGCCCCCATACCACACCTTAGGCCCTGTGGTCCTGGGCAGGCCTTCCAATCCCAGACCCTTGCAAGAAGTAAGAAAGAAAATGTGTTATATCTGGCCATTAACCCCCCCCCCCCATGGTCCATCCTCTCCTCCTTTATTCACATCCCCACCCCTTCCCCCTGCTCCCCCCTCCTTCTTACTCCAGATGCCTATACCCCATTGAGTATATATTCTGTTTCCTCTCCTAGCCATCTCTGATAAGAGCAAAGGTTCCCTCATTCCCCCTTGCCTCCCCACTTCCATATCATTGCAATAGCTCATTGTAATAAAAAAAAATCTTACGTGAAATATCTTGGACTATTCCCCCCCTTCTTTTTCTTTCTTCCATTCCATTTCCCTTTTTTTCTATTGACTCCATTTTTACAGCATATTTTATCTTCGAATTCAGCTTTCTCCTGTGCTTCAACTATAAAAGCTCTCTCTACCTGCTCTATTAACTGAGAAGGTTCATATGAATATTATCAGTATCATTTTTCTATAAATGCAGTTCAGCCTCATTACGTCCCTCATATTTCTCCCCTCTCCTCCAATCTCCATGCTTCACCTGAGTCCTGTATCTGAAGATCAAACCTTCTGTTCAGCTCTGGCCATTCCAAAAGGAACATTTGAAATTCCCCTGCTTCATTGAAAGTCCATCTTTTTCCCTGGAAGAGGACATTCAGCCTTGCTGGGTAGTTCATTCTTGGCTGCATTCTAAGCTCTTTTGCCTTCCAGTATATTGTATTCCAAGCCCTAGGAGCTTCCAATGTAGTTGCTGCTAAGTCCTGTGTGATCCTGACTGCAGCTCCACGATATTTGAACTGTGTCCTTCTGGCTGCTTGTAATATTTTCTCTTTGACTTGGGAGTTCTGGAACTTGGCTATAATATTCCTAGGGGTTGGTTTTTTGGGATCTCTTTCCCTGGGGGATCAGTGGATTCTCTCCATTTCTATTTTGCCCTCTGCTTCTAGAATATCAGGGCAATTTTCCTGTAGTAATTCTTTGAAAATGATGTCAATGCTCTTTTCCTTATCATGACTTTCAGGTATTCCAATAATTTTCAAACTATCTTTCCTAAGTCTGTTTTCCATATCAGTTGTTTTTTCAATGAGATATTTCACATTTTCTTCTAATTTTTCATTTTTTTGGTTTTGAAGTATTGATTCCTGATTTCTGGTAAATTCATCAATCTCCCTGAATTCTATTCTTTGTCTGAAGGATTTGTTCTCCTCAGAGAGTTTTCTTATCTCTTTTCCCATCTGGCCAATTTTGCTTTTTAAGGCATTCTCCTCATTAACTTTTTGAACTGTTTTATCCATTTGACATAAGCTGGTTTTTAGCATGCTATTTTCTTCAGCATTTTTTTGGATTTCCTTGACTAAGCTGCTGACTTCATTTTCATGTTTTTCCTGCATCTCTCTCCTTTCTTTTCCCAGTTTTTCTTCCAACTCCCTCATTTGATTTTCAAAGTCTTTTTTGAGCTCTGTCATAGCCTGAGCCCAATTTCTATTTTTCTTGGAGTCTTTAGATGCAGGAGCTTGTGCTTCCTCATCTTCAGACTGAGTATTTTGATCCTTGTTGGGCTCATTTGCAAAATATTTCTCAATAGTCTTCCTTTTGTTTCTTTGCTTGCTCATTTTCCCAGCCTGGGCCTGGTTTTAGGGGTGCTTCCTGAGCTTTTGGGACACTCCCACAAGGGTCTCAGTGTGTGAGGCTCTGTTCTCCCTCCTGGTCTGTGAATGACCATAACCGCCCCCCTCTGCCACAGGGCTGAGGTGGGAGGGCTCTGCTGTTTTATGGGGGGGCCTAGACTGTGATCAGGATCTGAATGTGATCAGAGCCCTAGAGTCCTCTTCCAGTGGCAGAGGACAGAGCTAGGCAGTCTCTCTTCACTCCCCTCCCTCAGCTCAATGGGCTCATGCCCTGGGTGCTTCTGCTTACCTGCTCTGCCTGCTTCTGTTTCCTGGATCAGGGCTGGGGAAAGAGCAAGCTGCTTGCTGTGTGCCCTGAGGGCTGGGCTCCACGTGCTCGCTCTGGCAGAGGTCCCCTGCTGTTCCCCCACTTTGTGCCCAGTGCTCCTCAGGGTGCAGCTCAGGAGATTCCCCTGCTGCTGTGAGCCGAGACTCCCAGCACCCTGGGGCTGCCTCCGGGAGGCTGAAGTTCTTTTTCTCTGGTGGGCCACCCCTCTGGCAGGCTGCCTCTCCGATCCCGGGGAACAGAGCCTTTCTGCTCTTTTCCAGGTTACCTTGAGTAGGAGAACTGCCTCACTGGGTCCCTTTGTGGGTTCTGTCTCTCGAAAGTTTAGTTAGAGTCCTTAGTTGATGAATTTTATCAGAGAGCTCCTAAGACTGGATCCCTTCTTGTCGACATCTTGGCTCCACCCCCTGGACCCTGTTGTGCTTGTCTTTAAGATGAAAGGTTTGGACTAGATAGCTTTTGAGGTCCCTCAAGTCACTGAAGAAATACTTAGTCATTATTTGTTCCCTTCTATTTTTACTAATGAGGAAATTGAGGCCCAGAGAGGTTAACCATGGTCACAGAACTGGTAGGTAGTAGAGTTGGGATTTAAAACCATCTTCTTTGATTCCAAATCTGATACTATTCCTATTTCTCCTTTATATAGCATATGTGTACATGTTTGTCTCCTGTGTTAGATTGTGAACTCTTTGAGGGCAATTCTCTTTCCCCTGTTTGTATCCTCAGAGTTTAATACATAATACATAGTAAGCACTGCCTAAATGATTACTGACTTTTCCCTTTCAATATGAAATGCTATCTATCCTATTATATACTATTATATATTTTATACTATTATATCCTGTGATTATTTGTATTTTCTTCCTTTCCTTTCATTAGCTTGTTAGTTCCTTGAGGACAACTACTTCAGGAAATGAATTAATTTTATTTCCCTTAATCCCTGCGTGGCTTGTGGAAGAGTCCAAATATGCCCTTGATCTGAGATGTGAATAGAGTCCTTTTGTTTTTTATTGTACTTCTAGTGGTTCACACATTGCCTGGCACATAGTAAATATTTAATGATTCTTGTTCATTAATGACTGACTTTATACAATGACTTGAATTTCCAGTGTGGCTATCACTAGGGTCTAGGGTTTAAAAGGGAGCAGCCAAGTGGCGCAGTGGAGAGAGAGGTCTGGAGACAGGAAGACTTACCTTCCCAAGTTTAAACCTGGCCTTTGATACTTTACTAGCTGTGTGACTCTGGGTGAATCACTTATCCCTGCTTGCCTTAGTTTCATTATCTGTCAAATGAGCTGAACAAGGTAATGGCGAGTTACTCCAGTATCTTTTCCAGGAAAACCTCAAATAAGATAATGAAGAGTTAGACATGACTGAACAACAACAGTGGGGCTCAAAAGACACTTTCCCTTCCCTTGGGGAATGTATAGTTGATTGGACTCAATAGAGTAGAGCAATATACACATAAAGGTGATGTTCCCTTGTTGAACCTTACCTATGACTCACCCTGGTAATTTCTGCTCTTGGTTAATTCACTATCTACAGTTCAGTGAACTTTGAAGTGGGTTGGATTAGACTGGGACTAGCACAAAAGAGCATAAGTAATCTTATAACAGAGACACTAAGTCAGTACTAAATAAAATGTAGTGAGAGCCTCACTACATACTATTCTCAGGGTTTACCCCATGAAAGGTTCCGAGAGGTGAGGCTGTCTCAGTATTTGCACCTATTTATATAGTACTTTACAAATTACTAAATAGTTTACTCAAAACAACTCTGTGAGATAGAGAGTAGAAGATTTATAATTTCTAATTTTAAAGATGAACAATCTGAGATTCAGATATATTAAGTGATCTGCTCATGGTCACACAGTTAGTTGATATTTGAATTAAGATTTAAACCAAGCTCAATGTAAAAAATAAGGTGAAAAATATATTGAGAAAAGGTAAAATAGAACCTTTCTTCTAAATTTGGTGATATTCTTCCATAAAAACAGAAACCATCACTGAGTAAATTGGCTTTATTTAGAGAACTTGCATGAAAAGGGACATGAAGAAGAATACACTGCCAGAATTCATAAGCAGAGACATGGCAATAAAGAACATATATTGCTAGGGTTGTGGGGTTACTCATATTTCAGATGCTACCTGAAGAAAGACAACTGGGAGTTATCTTCTTGTGATGTCATCATGCTGTTCTCCTTGGATCTTCTTCCCATGACTTTATATTCTCTATGAGCAGGAGCTACATATGTGATATTTTTTTCTTTTTGAGAGGCTACCTCTGATGAGAAACTCTCTCTATAAAAGGTTTGATTCTGGGATGTTTGATTTCAGAGCTGTTAGATAAGTCCAAAGAAAAAACTGAAATCCAGGAACTTTTACCACCTGGACAATTCTCTACAGCTGGTTTGTAGTTGAGAGTGCTGTGTGCTGTATTTTGGATGGGGTTGGATTCAGGAGCACTTGATACTCGACCAAAATCCTGGCTGCTGTTATCTCTGAGGCACATGACATATGTTTCCTCTCTTCATGGCTACCAAGATTTTAGAGCAGATGAATTCCATGTGCCTTGTCCAAAGTCAGTCATTGATAACTTCTAAGTGAGAGAACCTCTTTCCTAAAGAATCCTAGGTTTCTTGAAGTATCAAAAGTTGAAGAGCCAAAGAAGTTTGTGGGCTCCCATTTGTAGACTGATGTGAAAGGTGGCTTCTCCCACAACCAATTCTTCTGTATTTATTGGCTTCAATCTCTCCACCAAGAGATAACTGACTATTTTTACTCTTTAGAGGAAGGTACAATTACCTCCCCCTCCCCCCAAAAGAGGTTCATCTTCATATAATTTCTTCAGGTTGATCAAGAAACTCCCATAATCAATACTTTACTGAGTGAGCTAAGTGAATAATGCTTTATAGCAAAGTTCCATTGAATGAATAAATCAAAGTACTGAGATGTAAAGTCATTTAAAAAGATTCTTTAGGAAATACTTTTTTAGAGAGGCGGCATGTTGTAGTGAATAGAGAGACCTACTTTGGGGAAAGTTAGAATTGAGTTCAAGTCTATCCTTCGACATTTGTTGCATATGACCCTGGGTAAATCATTTGACTTATCAATACCCAAGTCAACTATCTAATACTATAAATAGCAGAGCAGTACAGATTTGCATTGATAGAAGAGAATTCCTTTTTAGGAGCTCTTAATATTTATGTGATCACATATACAAGTCCAAAATGCAAACTTGCTAGAGAAGGTTGAATCCTGAAACTCCTGTTGAGGAGTGTCCCTGGAATATTTAGCACACTGGCCACTTGGAAGAGTGGTACATTATGGTACATGGATGCTTGGGGAAGCTGGTACATTATGGAACATACTTGGGGAAGTTGCTTCCTAATATGTTAAATGGAGGATCTTACTAATTTTACTAATACACTTCAGGCCACATTCTCCTCCAGTTTCTTTGTTTACATACTGTGTGGTAAAGAATAATCTTTAAATTCAATGTTGAGCTGGAAATGCTCATACAGGGGAAAGGTACAAACTAGTCATATCTTTCCTTTTCCACCCTCCTGGCCACTATGTGTAAGAACACAAAGTCTTTGAGTTCCAAAGGGGTGGTGGGGATGAACCTCTTTCCCCTCCTGGGCAAATCTAGTGTCTAGGATGGTAGCATTTCCTGTTTGTGTTTTCATTGTACAAGGTCTTACAGTATTGGGAGTATTTGAAGGACTGGGTTACAATTGGCTGGCTCCATATTAATTAACACATTGGCTCAATCATTACTGAGCTTTTCAGATAAGTAAGGAGCTAAGAAAAGTACAAATTATAATAATATTCATGATAAGAGCATCAGGGCTGTGTGAAACAGTGCCAAAGGAAATGAGACTGTAGTCAGGTCCATTACAGTTAGAAAATTATAGATTTGATAGACGAGAATGTATTTGAGATGGACTTTAAAGCATAGCTAGGAATTCTACTGAAAAAGGAGAGGGAGGCAAAAGAACAGAGGACAAAGAGTGAACAAAAAGTGGTAGAGTTTGGTTGGAGTGTTGTATTTAAATCCAACAGGACAAGGGCTACCAGAATAGAATATAATAAGCTGTTGGGCATGGACTGTCTCATTTCATTGTATTAAGGATGCCTAGCACAGGGTCTTGTTTATAGTAGGTTGTTTTTTTAGGTTTTTGCAAGGCAAATGGGGTTAAGTGGCTTGCCCAAGGCCACACAGCTAGGTAATTATTAAGTGTCTGAGACCGGATTTGAACCCAGGTACTCCTGACTCCAAGGCCGGTGCTTTATCCACTACTCCATCTAGCCGCCCCTTATAGTAGGTTCTTAATAAATACTTGTATTGAACTGAAGTAGGGGTAGTTGAAGAGGATAGCTTGTCTAATAAGACCTAAAAAAAGAGGGAACCATTCAAGGCTGCAGAAAATTGAGTGCCACTGTCCCAGAATACATTTGTCTGTCTATGACACTTAAAAAATAATTCTGTTCCAGACTTCTCTGCCTCTCCCTTAACCTTGTGAGTCTTGTTGCCTCAGGAAATAAGGTATCCACATTTTAGAATAAAGTAGGTCAGCAACCAAGCATTCATTTGTGGATTGTGATAAATACTTAATCCAAGATAGGCTTTCCCCTACCTCTTAACCTGCTTTGGAGGCTGCCTTCCATTGTGTTCTTATGGGAGCAACTTTCTAATTCTAATAAAAAAAATGACTGGATAGGGCTTAGAAATATGCTTTGGAAGCTTTCTTGAGTGTCCCAGGGGCTTTGCCATCCCAGTTCTCGCAGGCACCCTGTAGTGGGGTATATTTGAACAATTCTATGAGGAAGCCTGGGATCATTTGGACAAAGGATTATGTTCCAAAATAGAGCAAATATCTTAGAACAGAGGAGAGCTCTAGGCAGCATTTAAAATCCTTTGCCTGCTGCTTTCCTACTTTGAACCTTTGACCACAATAAGTGAAGCATCATGGATGATGTAATGAAGTCTATTCCAAATGCTTTTGAGATAACTTGAAGTATCAGGTATGATAGATCAGATAATTCCTTCCTCCTCCCTCCCTCCCTCCCTCCCTCCCTCCCTCTCCTCCCTCCCTCCCTCCCTCCCTCCCTCCCTTCCTCCCCTTCCTTCCTTCCTTCCTTCCTTCCTTCCTTCCTTCCTTCCTTCCTTCCTTCCTTCCTTCCTTCCTTCCTTCCTTCCTTCCTTCCTTCCTTCCTTCCTTCTTCCTTCTTGTCTCATGATTCATAGACAAGAAGCTGACTCCATTTTAAACCTACTCCTCATTCTGTCTTTCTTTCCCTCTTCTTTCCCCTTTCCTATTCTGCCATTTTCTGAAAACTTACAGTCTTCCTGCTAGTGTAAATGGGGGCTCTCCAGCCAGTCTCTAGCATCTTTTTGCTTTTGAAATCAAGAGACAGAAAACCAGTCAGGTATGGCTGAGACAGAACCATCCAAAACTATGGCCTCTGGCTGTATCATTGAATTTCTCTAATGTGCTTCAGGTCCTTATCACCTCACATCTAGCTGATTGTTGGTTTGTCTCACTCCTTTTCACCTCTTCCTTCTCCAGTTCATCTTCCACTCAGTTCTGGAATTTATCGTCCCAAAATATAAGTTTGGCCATATCATTCCCCCACTTCATGTTCTTTATCACATCCAGAATCAAATAATAAAAAGTCTTTTTTAGCATTCAAAGCCCTTCAAAACATGGCCCCATCCTATTTTATATGTTGCTCTCTCTTCAGACTTTGGGATCAAGTGTCACTGACTTCTTTGTAATTCCTCAAACATCTCCCAGATGTAGACATTTTTACTGGCTATCCTTCACGCCTAGAAATTTCCTTTCTCATCTGTCTACTTACTCCCTTGGTTTCCTTTGACATCCCAACTAAAATCTAATCTTCTGAAAGATGCCTTTCATATCACCCTGGTTCTAGAATGCTAGTGCTTTTCTTCTGTTCATTATCTTCAGTTTATCCCATCAGTACCATCACTGGATTCCCACTTCCTATTTCCCTTGTGGTTTAGAGACTATTGTATGTTAGGTGACTTTTCTGATCCTAACTTTCTCTATTTTGAATCTATGCTTTCCTCCCACTCCTGATAACCCAAGTTAGGACTTGGCTCTTCCCTTGCATGAGTTACAATGCACCAGTATAAAAAGTCTATTGCCTTTTGCATTGCTAATCTGTTTGACTTGATATTCCCAACTTCACAGACAGTAGGAGTTAAAAGAAGAAATAGAGAAGACAGTTGATTCTTGCCTTTAGCAAGATTGTATTTTCCTGGGGAGACTACACACATTGCCTAGGGAAGGGTCAGGAGAGTTAGGCATAGGGTTGAGATGCCATAGGAAAATGGAAGAGACTCCACATAGGAACTGTTGAACATCATCATATTGTGGGGCAGGAGACCTACCTTCTCCCAACTAATTAGCTATGTGGTTTGGGGGTAGCTCGGTGACACAGTGGATTGAGCACTGACCTGGGAGTCAGGAGGATCGAAGTTCAAATCTGGCCTCAGTCACTTGAAGTCACTTAACCTTGATTGCCTCACATCAAGGACCATCTCCAGTCATCCTGATTCATATCTGGCCACTGGACCCAGATGGTTCTGGAAGAAAAAGTGAGGTTAGTGACTTAGCACAGCAACCCCTCACTCAAATCTAATTCATGTGTTTGCCATGGCATCACCTTCTTGATGCATAGTCTTCTTAGAGAACAAAGGACAAACATCATTATGTGGTTTTAAACAAATTTCTCAGCATCTTTAGTTCTCACTTTTCTTTTTGACAAAATTAGGTAGTTGATCTTTTGTAGTTCAAAAATTCTATTTTAGGTGATAACTTTTTATTATAAAGAAATAAAATTCAGCAAGAAGTTAAAGCAAGCATTCAATTCCAAAAAGTATTTACGTATCTATTATATTTCTGGCACCAGATTATAGATTACTGGAGGTGTAAAGATGAATATGAGATATAGTCTCCTTATAGATGATAAGACGGAGAAAGAAGGAAAAAAATCATGGAATCACTCAGCAGAGATTCATAAAAAAATTAATCTTCTAAGGAAATCAAAATAAGAACATAGATTAAATTTCATTTTAGTTAATTCAATTCAAGAAACATTTATTAATTCTGTGGTACATGTAAGGTAAATGTATTTCCTTCTTTAAGATTTACTTTCTACTTCCCCTGCTTCCAACTGAACAATTAAAAAGAAAATAAGACAAAAAAGGAAAACCCTTCAACAAATTTTCATATTTCATAAAAAATCACACATTATCCATGTCCAAGAATTATTTTTCATTTTATATTTTAAGTTCATCACCTTCCTGACAAGAACAGTCATTTATCAGAATTCTAAAGTCTTTTAAAATATTTTTAATAATGTAATTTTTGTAAATTGTTCTCTTAGTTCTATTTATTACCCTCTGTAACAGTTCATAAAGATCTTTCCAGCTTCCTCTGAAGCTGTCTATTTTGCCATTCCTTACATTGCAACAATATTCCATTACATTAATATTGCATTAATGTGTATAGCCATTCCCCTAGTAGGTGAGTGAACCCTAATTTCCAGGTTTCTATAACTATAAAAATAGATAGTATAAATATTTTTGTACATATTTGTCTTTTTCCTTCCATTAAAAAATTAAAATAAGGGGTGGCTAGGTGGTGCAGTGGATAGAGCACTGGCCCAGGAGTCAGGAGTACCTGAGTTTAAATCTGACCTCATTCACTTAATGATTACCTGTGTGGTCTTGGACAAGTCACTTAACCCCATTTGCCTTGCAAAAACTAAAAAACAAATACCTTAAAAAATTAAAATAAGTTTTATTGATGATTCACCACAGTATGCCAGATATCCTTTCCTCAGTCCCTCCCAGAAAGCTATCCCATTATAATCAATAACATATATATATATATATATGTATATAAACAACTAATTAATACATTGAAAAACTTGGAAAACATATGCGATATTTAGCATTTGTAGATCTCTCACCTCCAGAATAAGGCGGGTTATAAGTGTCCTCTCATATCTCTTCATTTTAGGTTCCTTGATCTTTATAAATCTGTTACTTTTCTTTTGACTTTTTGATGTGTAGTACATTTCACTTCCATGTTTTGGTTATTATGTATACTGTTTCCTTGGTTCTGCTTGCTGCATCCTGCATCAGTTCATAGATATCTTTCCATGTCATTACATATATTTTTTCTTATAGCATAGTAATATTATATTCATATATCACAGTTTATTTAGTTATTCCCCAATTAATGGGTCTCTTCTTTGTTTCCAGTTCTTTACTATCACAAAAAAGTGTTGGCATAAATATTTTGGTATATATGGAGACTTTCTTCTTATTGATGAGTGTCTTCAAGTATAAGACCAGGAATGGAGTCTCTAGTTCAAAAGAGAAGAACATTTTAGTCACTTTATTTTCCTAATTCAAAATTGCTTTCCAAAATGTTTGCATCATTTCACAACTCCACCAGCAATGTCATTAGTGTGTCTATCCCTACACAATCTCTTTAACTTTATTGCCTTTGGTGGGGCTCATTTTTGTCAATTTGGAGAGTATGAGGTGAGACTTCAGAGTTGTTTTGATTTGCATTTCTAAGATGATTATTAATGATTTGGAGTATTCTTTTATGTAGTTGTGAATTCTTTGCAATTTTCTTTTGAGAACTATTCAGTCTTATCCTTTTTAATCTACTGAAAAATTAGTTTATCTCTCTCCATATATGACATATAAATTCATTTATAGTATACACATATATGTTTATAAACACATACATAAATTGTTTATATATCTTAGGTACCAGAGTTTTTTTCAGAAAAATATTTATGTACTTGCTTTCTTATCCTAGAAGTATTAATTTTGCCTTTGTAGAAGCTTTTTAGTTTCATGTAATCAAAATTATCTATTTTGTCTTTGGTAATTACTTCTATCTCTTATTTGATTAAGAATACATCTCCTGGGGGTGGAGCCAAGATGGCGACATGAAGGGATCCAGTCTTAGGAGCTCTCTGATAAAAACTCATAAACTAAGGACTCTAACTAAACTTTCGAGAGACAGAACCCACAAAGGGACCCAGTGAGGCAGTTCTCCTACTCAAGGTAACCTGGAAAAAAGAGCAGAAAGGCTCTGCTCCCTGGGGCCGGAGGGGCAGCCCGCCAGAGAGGTGGCCCACCAGAGCCAAAGAACTTCAGCCTCCCGGAGGCAGCCCCAGGGCCTGGGAGCCTCAGCTCACAGCAGCGGGGGAGTCTCCTGAGTTGAACCCCGGGGAGCACCGGGCACAAAGTGGGGGAACAGCAGGGGACCTCTGCCAGAGCGAGCACGTGGAGCCCAGCCCTCAGGGCACACAGCCAGCAGCCTGGTCTTTCAGCAGCCTAGACCTGGAAACAGAAGCAGGCAGAGCAGGCAAGCAGGAGCCCCCAGGGCATGAGCCCATTGAGCTGAGGGAGGGGAGTGAAGAGAGACTGAGGAGCTCTGCCCCTGGAACAGAACTCTGGAGCTCTAACCACATTCAGATCCTGATCCAAGTCTAGGCCCTCCCATAGAACAGCAGGGCTCCCCCCACCTCAGCCCCATGGCAGAGGGGGGCACTTATGGTCATTCACAGACCAGGAGGGCGGACAGAACCTCACACACTGAGACCCTTGTGGGAGTGTCCCAAAAGCTCAGGAAGCACCCCCAAAAAACAGGCTTAGGCTGGGAAAATGAACAAAGAAACAAGAGGAAGACCATTGAGAAATATTTTGCAAATGAGCCCAACAAGGATCAAAATACTCAGTCTGAAGATGAGGAAGCACAAGCTCCTGCATCTAAAGACTGCAAGAAAAACAGAAATTGGGCTCAGGCTATGATAGAGCTCAAAAAAGACTTTGAAAATCAAATGAGGGAGTTGGAAGAAAAACTGGGAAAAGAAAGGAGAGAAATGCAGGAAAAACATGAAAATGAAGTCAGCAGCTTAGTCAAGGAAATCCAAAAAAATGCTGAAGAAATAGCATGCTAAAAGCCAGCTTAGGTCAAATGGATAAAACAGTTCAAAAAGTTATTGAGGAGAAGAATGCTTTAAAAAGCAAAATTGGCCAGATGGAAAAAGAGATAAGAAAACTCTCTGAGGAGAACAAATCCTTCAGACAAAGAATAGAATTCAGGGAGATTGATGAATTTACCAGAAATCAGGAATCAATACTTCAAAACCAAAAAAATGAAAAATTAGAAGAAAATGTGAAATATCTCATTGAAAAAACAACTGATATGGAAAACAGACTTAGGAAAAATAATTTGAAAATTATTGGAATACCTGAAAGTCATGATCAGGAAAAGAGTCTTGACATCATTTTTAAAGAATTACTACAGGAAAATTTGCCCTGATATTCTAGAAGCAGAGGGCAAAATAGAAACGGAGAGAATCCACTGATCCCCCAGGGAAAGAGATCCCAAAAAACCAACCCCTAGGAATATTATAGCCAAGTTCCAGAACTCCCAAGTCAAAGAGAAAATATTACAAGCAGCCAGAAGGACACAGTTCAAATATCATGGAGCTGCAGTCAGGATCACACAGGACTTAGCAGCAGCTACATTGGAAGCTTGTAGGGCTTGGAATACAATATACCGGAAGGCAAAAGAGCTTAGAATGCAGCCAAGAATGAACTACCCAGCAAGGCTGAATGTCCTCTTCCAGGGAAAAAGATGGACTTTCAATGAACCAGGGGAATTTCAAATGTTCCTTTTGGAATGGCCAGAGCTGAACAGAAGGTTTGATCTTCAGATACAGGACTCAGGTGAAGCATGGAGATTGGAGGAGAGGGGGGAAATATGAGGGACTTAATGAGGATGAACTGCATGTATAGAAAAATGTTACTGATAATATTCATATGAACCATCTCAGTTAATAGAGCAGGTAGAGGGAGCTTTTATAGTTGAAGCACAGGAGAAAGCTGAATTCGAAGATAAAATATGCTGTAAAAATGGAGTCAATAAGAAAAAAAGGGAAAGGTAATGGGAGAAAGAAAAAGGAGAGGGGGAATAGTCCAAGTTATTTCACATAAGATTTTTTTTATTATAATGAGCTATTGCAATGATATGGAAGTGGGGAGGCAAGGGGGAATGAGGGAACCTTTGCTCTCATCAGAGATGGCTAGGAGAGGAAACAGCAAATATATTCAATGGGGTATAGACAACTGGAGTAAGAAGGAGGGGGGAGCAGGGGGAAGGGGTGGGGATGTAAATAAAGGAGGAGAGGATGGACCATGGAGGCAGAGTGGTCAGATATAACACATTTTCTTTTTGTACTTCTTGCAAGGGGCTGGGATTGGAAGGCCTGCCCAGGACCATAGGGCCAGGTGGATTCTGGGCCTAAGGGGTTGTATGGGGGCTCAGGGCTTCTTGGCCCCAGGATCAGGGATCTGTCTGCTGCGCCACTCAGCGACCCTACAGCAGAGTCAGAGTGAAAGGAGAGAGAAAATAGAGTACATGGTAGTGGAGAAATAAGAAAGGAGGGAGTTGCGAGCAGCAATGGCAACATTGGAAAAATATGGAAGTAACTTTTGTGATGGACTTATCATTAAGAATGTGATCCACTCACGACAGAGTTGATGGTGTTGGAACAAAGACTGAAACACATTTTTTGTTATTATTATTTGGGGGAGGGTGCAGGGCAAGTGGGGCTGGGTGGCCTGCCTGGGGCCACATAGCAGGGTGATCATTGGGTGTCTGGGGCTGGATTCGGACCCAGGTGCTCCTGGCTCAAGGCCAATGCTCTATCTGCCACCCAGCCACCCCTACTATTATTACTATTTTATTGTATTTTTGGGTCTTTCTTTTTTTTTCTTTTCTTCTTTTTGGTTTTTGCAGGGCAGTGGGGATTGGGTGGCTTGCATGTCACATGGCTGGGTGCTTATTGGGTTTATGAGGCAGGATAGGGACTTGGGTGCTCGTGGCTCCAGGGCTGGTGCTTCGTCCATTGCACCACCTGGCCATACCTACAATTATTACTATTATTTTTTTAATTTTAATTTTTTTCTCCCCCCTTTACTTTTTTGCCCAAGCAAGTCTATCTATATTCATGGGGGGAGGGGTATTTTGTTTACTTGTAAACAAGTATATTTTATTAATGTAAAGAAAAACATTTGTACAAAATGAGAATAAAAAATAAATTTAAAAAAAAGAATACATCTCCTACCCAGTTCCATATGAAGTGAATGATCTGTTTCTTTTCTAATTTTTGAAAAGTATGATCTTTGATATTAAGATTATTTATCCATTTAGAATGTATTATAGAATGTAATGTAAGATGTTGATCTGACTGATTTCTATCAGACTTCATTCCAATGGTATGTTTTTAATCAAATAGAGAATTTTTCCTTAGATAGCTTATGTTTTTATTTTATAAAATATTGGATTATTTAGTTCTATCATTTTTATTTTTTATTATCTAGTCTTCTTCATTGATCTATTTTTGTAAATATTTATTAGATGGTTCTGATGACTGCTACTTTATAATAGAGTTTAAGATCTAGAACTAATTTGTCTACTTTGTCTCTACTTTTGTTCATAATTTTCCTTAATATTATGCATTTTTCATTTTTACAAATCAAGTTTGTTATTTTTTGTTCTCATGATATTTGATATTGCATTAAAAATATATATTAATTTTCATAGTATTGCCATTTTTATTATATTGGCATGGCCTAGCCATGAGCACAGAATTTTCCTCCAACTATTTACGTTGCTGTGTTTTGTTAAAAAGCATTTTTTGTGTGTTTTTGTAGGTCAGTCCCTAGATATTTTATGTATTTTGTTGTTATCTGAAATGGAATCTTCCTTTCTATTATGACTTTTTTGTGATTTTTTATTATTATTACGTAGAAACTGTTGATTTTTTGAAGGTTTGAAACATTGCTCAAATTATGCATTGTCTCAATTATTATCTTTGTTGATTCATGTGATTTTTTAAAAGTATGCCATCATATCATTAGTCAATAGGTATAGTTTTATTTCCTCTTTATTGATCTTTATGCTTTTAATTTTTTCTCTTTTCTTATTCTTGTTGCTAGTATTTCCAGAAATAAACTAAATAATAAGAGAGTATCTTTGCTTCCATCCTGTATTGATTGACAAAGGTTCAGGTGTATCCCCCAATGCAGATAATGCATGATTTTTATTTTATGATATTTAAAAAAGGTTCCACTATGTTTATATTTTGTAGGGTTTGTATTTTAGGCATAAAAGAGTGTTGCTCTTTGTCAATGGCTTTTTCCTTGCATCTATTAAGATGATCATGTAGTTTTAGATGTTTTGATTTTTAATATAATTAATTATGCCAATTGTTTTTCTAATGTTGAACTATCCTTGCATCTCTGGTATAAATCTCATTTGGTTTCAATGAATAATTTTATGGATAAATTGCTAAAGTCTAATTGGCAAGTTTTTGTAGAAAAATTTTGAAGCCATTATAATTAAAGATATTGGTTTATAGTTTTCCTTCTGTTTTTATTTTCCCCCACTTGAGTCTTTAGAAATGTATTTGTTTCATAAACAAATTATGGTAGGATGCTTTCTTTCTCATTTATTCATTTATTTTTGGTAACGCAAAGTTGTTAAGTGACTTGGCCAAAGTCACACAGCTAAGTATTAAGTGTCTGAGGCTGAATTTGAATTCGGGTCCTCCTGACTCTGGGGCTAGTGCTCTATTCATTGCACCATCTAATTGCCGCCTTCTTTTTCAATTTTTGAGAATAATTTATATATTATGACTATTAATTATTCTTTAAAAGTTTGACAGGATTATCCTGTGAATTCATTAGGACCAGGAGTTTTTTTTTCCTTTGATAGTTCCTTTAAATCTAGTTGTATTTCTGTTTTTGAGATTGTGTTATTTAAGGCTTCTATCTTGTCTTCTGATAGGTTGAGTATTTTATATTTTTGCAGGAAGGTATCCCTCCTTGTATTATTATTGCATTATTGTATTATTATTGTATTATTATTTTCATTATTTGCATACTATATTCTATCTATTCTTTATATTTCTTTGGTTTTGTTGTGATTTCACTTTGCTCATTTCCTATTTTGTTGATTTGATTTTCTGCTCCCTTCTTTTTATCAATATTATTAGTCATTTTAAAGAACCAGCTTTAAGCTTCATCAGTTCTATATTATTTTTGTTTCTAACTAATCTATTTGCTATTTAATTTTAAATATATTTTCTTTTAAGTTATTTTAGGTTCATTTATTTATTGGCTTTTTTAATTTTTCAAAAAGTATATTCAGATCATTAATTCTCTTTTTATATTTTGCTATTGTGTGTTTGCATGGATATTATTTTTCCCCAGAATACTGCATTAGTTACAGTCTCAGAAATTTTGTTATGGTGTTTTTTATCATGATTTTCTTTTAATTAGCTATTAGTTATTTTTATGAGTCACTCATTGTTTTTAGGAGTCATTCAATGTTCCATTTGAGTTTGTATATTGTTTATCTTCCTTGAATCAAAGACATTTTTTACATAATGGTCTATAAAGGATGTATGAACTATTTCTGCACTTTTACATTTGTTTGCAATATTTATTACTCTAGTACATAAAATTAATCAAATTTTTGTAAACCTTCCATGTGATGTACAGAAATATGTATTTTCTTTTGCCATTCCATTTAGAAGATGCCCCAAATCATTTAACTCTGGTTTCTCTAGCAATTTATTCACTTCCATATATTCCCTTTTATTTGTTTGTCTATTAGATTAATCCAAAAGACAAAAGAATACTGAGTCTCTTAATATTATTGTGTTATTATATCTTTTTGTGGTCCAGATAAATATTTCTTTTATGATTTTGGATGTTAAAGTAGTTGGAATGTATGTTTAATACTGATATTGGTTTGTTGTCTATGGTTCCTTTGAGCATAATGTAATTTCCTTGTTTATCACCCCTCCTCTTCTTAAAAATAAGTTTGTTTTTGTTTGACCAGATAGCATAATTACAATTCCTGCTTTTTGGATTTTCTTGATCTGTAGTGATTTTTTCCTATCCCCATGGTTTTATTTTGTGTTTGTCTTTCTAAATGTGTTTCTCACAACCAACATGTTGTAGAGTTATTATTTTCCTTATACAATCTATCACTCTTTTTTTGTTTGATTGGATTATTTAAGCCATTCACATTTAAATTCATAAGAGTTAGATTTAACTCTCTAATGGGTTTTAAAATTTTATTATTTTTTTCCCTCTTTGGCTGTAAATACAATGTTATGTTGGGTCAGTGACTTACCTTAATCTTATTTTATACTGCCCCTGTCCCTACTGTCTCTCTTCCTCTCACTCCTGATTTCCTCTTTCTGTTTATTTACCCTTTTCCTTTTAGGGTTTTGCTTGTTGGTTCCTATTTATATCTTGTTTTTATATGGTTATATATAATGGTTCCTTCCTTCCTTCCCTTCTTTTTTTTTTTATCTGTTAGTCAAATAGAGTCTCCTTTCCCTTCCTCTCTTTCAACTAGCCCTGTTAATTAGATTTTTAAATTTCATTTTTGGGGCCCCTTTCCAAAGAGGATTTCTCTCACTTTCTTTATTATCTACCTCTTTTTATTTCTACTCTAGACCCTCATTTTCTGATTCATGGAGCCCTATAATTATCTTCTCTTTTCTTTATATTCCTCAAGCAATTAGAACTTCCAAGGAATCCATTCTAGACTCTCCCCTCCAGGCAGTTTTTGTTAGTGCCTTTTAGAGCTTGTAGCATGGATTATCCCCCCCCCCCCCCCATTATGGCTCAGTTACAGAAAAATACCAATTATTGCTGATGTCAGAGAGGAAACTGGTAGGTCCCCTCCCTCATCACAATCCTGATTATGCAACTCATCACTGATCTATATCTTTCTCTGGTTACCTTGTTAGCCTCCATTTATCTCAAAATCTCCTCTATGAAACCATTCTCTCCTGCTTCCCCAGATTTGAGTTGCCCTCAAATGTTTTTTTCCAAGAGTGGAATTTTCAAGCACAAAATCTACTGGACCATATCCAGCACTGGGTCCTTATCTTCTTTCACTAATCATCTCACTTCATCCATAGGAGCATTTACCATTGGAACCCCATCCCACCATCAAAGCAAGGCTTCCTTCCTTTTATCTTCTTTCAGTCCTTGCTCACTTCTCCTCACCCACTTCCATGTAGGATCTTTTCTTACTGAGACTATAGAGATCACCTTTCCCTCATTGTGATCCCTTAATTAGATGCAAGCATATGACATTCCTCTCTATTGCCCTGTTCCCCTCTTCCCCTTTTATGTACCCTCCCATACTGTAAATGTAATTCTAGAAAAACATGGATTTACCTGTGGACAGTATGTTGCTAGATTCTGTCCATAATGGCTCAGGTTCACCTCTTCATAGTGACCTCTACTATTATTGCTTGCCTCTCTGTGTACATTTAGAGAGAAGTCTTTTAATTGTTTCTGCTGGTAATCTTATTCTGATGCCCCATTTGTTCACTCCTGCATTTCTGTTGCTTGGGGTGTTTGAGAAGCAAATAATCTCTTTAGTTCTGGCTTTCTTTTTACAAATGTTTCAAATATTACTTTATCATTGAAGTACATCTTTTTTCATTTATAGCTAAACTCAAATTTGCTGTGTGGATTCCTTCTGATCTCCATTGTTTGGAACACATTATTCCATTCTCTCCTATGTTTTATGGTGGGTCTTTGTGTTATTAGAATTTAATTCCCTTTGTATTAAAAAAAGTCTCTCTCTTGATTACTTAAAACACTTATTTCTTCTTCTTCTTTTTTTTTTTTTAGATTTTTGCAAGGCAATGGGGTTAAGTGGCTTGCCCAAGGCCACACAGCTAGGTAATTATTAAGTGTCTGAGGCAGGATTTGAACTCAGGTACTCCTGACTTCAGGGCCAGTGCTCTATCCACTGCACCACCTAGCCATCCCATAACACTTATTTCTTAACAATTGTTAAATTTTACCCCTATGGGTCTTGAAGTTTGCAGTCATTTTTTTTTTTCTGGAAGCAATCTTTGTAGTTTTTCAATTTGTATTTTCATGTTCTATGTTCAGTAATTCTAGGTAGTTCTATTATTTTCTGCATTATGATATTAAAGTTTTTTTGTCTTGTCATGTTCTTCTGGGAGGCTATATTCCCTAGGTTATTTCTATGCTTTAGATATCAGTATGTTTTTCTTTTATAGTAACAATATTTTTAGTTAATTTTTTGCTGCTTTTCTTCTTTCTTCTAGATGGTCCTTCACTTTTTTTTTTTAGGTTTTTTTGCAAGGCAAATGGGGTTAAGTGGCTTGCCCAAGGCCACACAGCTAGGTAATTATTAAGTGTCTGAGACTGGATTTGAACCCAGGTACTCCTGACTCCAAGGCTGGTGCTTTGTCCACTACGCCACCTAGCTGCCCCGATTCTTATTTTTTGTTGAGCCTCTCAGAAACAGTGTGCTATGACTCCATGTTCTCCTCACATTCCGCAAGTCCTCCATCTCATCAAAAGTTGAATCACTTCCCTTTATTTTACAGCATTTATTTATTTATAGATGTCTGAAGTAATTTACTAGATCTGGAGGCCAAATTTCCTTCTGCTGTTAATGTTTTTCCTATTGATTTATCTGCTTTTATTCAAGGTCTCTGAATTTTTTTCTTTCTGAGATTTTTCTTAATTTCAACCTCTCCTTCCTCTCCACCCTTGCATTCTTGCCCTACTGCTCACTTTCTGACTGTCTTCTCTGATGGTGATTTCCTTAGGGGCTAGATCTCAAGCTCATACCACGCTGGGCATTTCACAATTCACCAACATAGGAATCTGCCTCAAGTGACTTTTTTAAAAAGCTTATTATATTTAAATTTTTTCCCCCAGCCACAAGCAAAAGCAAGTTTCAACAATTACTTTCAAAACCATGAGTTCCAAATTCTCTCTCTTTTTCCCCACCTACTCCCCACACTGAGAAAGCAAGTTACTTGGTGTAGGTTTAAAAAATTATAACCATGAAAATTATAACTACAATACTTATATTGTAAAAGTAAACATAACCCTCCCCCCAAAGAAAGAGAAACCTCAAGAAAAATAAAATACGAAAAAATATATTCAGATGCCATCAATCTTTGGGATAGATAGCATTATTTATCATAAGTCCATCAGAGAAATTGTTTCAATATTTTTCCCACAGTTGCTATTGCTAGCTTAATTTCTCTCCATCCTTTCCCCCAATCTCCATTTATTCTAACCTCTCTCTCTCTCCTTTCTCCCTGTCACTCCTCAAAAGTGAGTTGCATCTGACAACATTCTCCCACAATCTTCCCTCTCTTCAGTCACCTACACCCTCATCTTCCCTAACCACTTCCCTTTCTCCCATCTCTTTCCTTTTCTATTTTCCTCTATGGTAAGGTACATTTCAATATCCAACTGTGTGTATATATTATTCCCTCTTTGAGCCACTTCTCATGAGACTAAGGCTTATCACTCCCTCTTATCTTCCTCCTCTTTCACTTCACTGCAACAGATTTTCTTGTCTCTTTTATGTAAAATAACCTACCCCATTCTACCTCTCCTTTCCCTTTCACCTAGTATATTCCTTTTTCCTCCATTAACTCCATCTTTTAAATATATTATACCTTTAAATTCAACTCCCTTCTGTACTTTGTCTATACATGCTAATTCTAACTGTCCTAATAAATAAAAGGTTCATATGAGTTATCAATATTATCTTCCCATGCAGGAATGCAAGCAATTCAATATCATTAAATCCCTCATCATTTGGCCTTCCTGAGTTCTGTACTTCAAGATCAAACTCTCTATTCAGCTTTGGTCAGTTCAATAGGAAAATTTGAAAGTCCCCTATTTCACTGAATGTTCATCTTTTCCCCTGACAGAGGATGTTCAGTTTTGTTGGGTAGTTGACTCTTGGTTGTTATCCAAACTCTTTTGCCTTCCAGAATATTATATTCCTAGTCTTCCAAGCACTTTGTGTAGAAGTCCATAAATCTTGTGATACTCTGACTATAGTTTATGATATTTGAATTGTTTCTTTCTGGATGCTTGTAATATTTTCTACTTGGGAGCTCTGAAATTTGGTTATAATATTCCTGACAGTTTTCATTTGGGGATCACTTTCAGGTTGTGATCAGTGGCTTCCCTTAATTTCTATTTTACCCTCTGCTTCTAGGATATCAGGGAAGTTTTCCCTGGAGAATTTCCTTGAAAAATGAGGCCTAGGTAGACCAATAATTTAACATTATCTCTCTTGGATTTGTTTTTCAGGTCAGTTATTTTTCCAATGAGATGTTTCACATTTTCTTCTAGTTTTGCATGCTTTTGGTTTCTTGATTTCTTGCAGTCATCAGCTTCCCTTAGATCCATTCTATATTTGGAGTTATTTTCTTCAGAGATCTTTTGTGTCTCCTTTTCCAAATGTTCAATTCTGTTTTGTAAGGCATTCTTCTCTTCATTGAGCTTTTAGACTGATTTTTTGCACTTGACCCACACTGGTTTTTAAGATGATATTTTCTTTGATTATTTTTATGTATTTACTTCCCCAAGCTGCTGACTTGGTTTTTGGGATTTTCCTGCATTGCTGTCATTTCTATTCCCAATTTTTCCTCTACCTCCCTTATTTGATTTTCAAAATCTTATTTGAACTCTTCCATAGCCTGAGACCAATTCATATTTTTCTTGAATGCTTCGAATATATGAACTTTGACTTTGTTATCTTCAGAATGTATATTTTGATCCTTCTTAGGACTAAAATAATTGTCTGTGGTTGGATTTTTTTTTCTTCTGTTCTTTGCTCATTTCTCCAGTCTATGCCTTCCTGGGTAGAAGACACACTTTCCCAAACTTTTGAGGGTTTTTGAAGCTGTTTTTAGGGATATCCCCCTCAAGAGACAGCAAGTTTTCACTTCCTCCAAACTCTCCTGGCCTGTGTTCTGGTCTGTGGGTGGCCCCAAGTATCCCTTTATGTCCTGGAACTGTGAGGAGGTTATCTACTCCTTTGCAGGCAGTAAGCTCTGTTGGGCTTCTGCTCTTTTTCTTGAGACTGGGGCCCCAGATTGAGACCTGGATCTGATTATGGTAAAGCAATAGTATTCTGTTTCAAGGATAGCAAAGAGACCTCTGCAGTCTCCCCCAACCCTCTTCTGTCTGTGGGCTGAATGCTCTGTAAGCTACTGCCCAGTGGCTTCCTGTTAGGTGAATCCCCCAAGTCGGCTCCTAGGATCAGGTCTGTGCTGAAGCCTGCACTAGACTGGGCTCTCTTCTCACTCTGGTAAGGTAGAGTTTTCCTGCTGAATATCCCAATTGTCCTTGGCAATCCCTGGGCAGAGCCAAGGTGGTAGAGTAAAGGTAGAGACTTGACTAACCTTTTCCCCAAACTACACCAAATAACTTTAAATAATGACACTAACCAAATTTTAGAGTGACTGAACTCACCAAAAGACTGAGTGAAACAATTTTCTTCCTGCCACAGACTCAGGTGCTTCCAGGGGAGTCAAATTGTTCTAGTGCCACCTAGGCTGTGCTTTGGGCTCTTTCCAATCCCAGTAGCCTGGAAAATTATTTCAATTTTTTTGTGGGTTCAGTCACTCTTGAATTTGGTTAGAACTATTGTTTAAAGATATTTGGAGTGGTTTGGGAGAGAACTTGGGCAAGTCCCTGTCTTTACTCCACCATCTTGGTTCTACCCCCTCACCCCCACCCCAAGTGACTTTTAAATGATCAGAACTGACAAAGTTGGATGCTGTGCTCTTTCCCTCAGGCTTAGTGAAGTATTATTAATCCCTATTCCTCTAACCCCTAAAATGGAACATTTTGTTTCACTCTCCTTGTTCCTTAGTTCTCTGGAATAGAATTGGCAGTTCAGAAAGTTGCCATGCTGGTGCTCTAAGACAATCCACCTCAATTCAGGTAATTCAGAGATTTACAGCCTATTGCTATGGGGTTGTCAGTTTTGGAGTTTGCTGGGCACATTGGCTGTCTGTTAGGACTTGGTTTTTGGTTTTTTTTTTTTTAGGTTTTTTTCAAGGCAAATGGGGCTAAGTGGCTTGCCCAAGGCCACACAGCTAGGTAATTATTAAGTGTCTGAGACTGGATTTGAACCCAGGTACTCCTGACTCCAGGTCTGGTGCTTTATCCACTCAGTCACCTAGCAGCCCCTGTCTGTTAGGACTTGAATAAATTTTCTTATCTTGGAGATGGAGTCTCCAGTTTCTGGAAAGAGGGAAAGAGGACCACATGGTTGGGTTGAACTTTCTTGCAGGATCTGCTTAGTGAAGCCTTGCTGGTGACAGAATAAGAAGTGGGAAGGGGTATTGAGTGAACTCAGGGTAGACATCAATTCATTTTTTTAACCTTATTTTGAATTTTGGGTGTCCTGGATGATAGAGACAGTTAAAGTTGTTTTATCTTTATCTTTATTGTATAATTTCTGCTTTGCAGAGGTTAGAAGATCAGGGAAAACGTCTAGTATTCCATTTTGTTGTTTAGGTGATTCAGAAATCTCTCACTTTTTAAAAATGTTTGGGGTATTGGTACTTGTGGGTCAATGGTTATGAACAGTTCAATGAATTTTGGGGCATATTTTAAATTGCTTTACAGAATGGCTAATCAGAGGTCTGTCATCAGTACATTTTTCATCAGACTCAGAAGCATCTATCCTATTTTTCTTTTGTCATTTTGTCAATCTGAGGGTAATGAGTTAGAGCTAGAGGTCCTTTAATTTTCCAAGTGTTAGTGACTTGAAGAACTTTTTTATATGATGTTTAATAGCTGGGATATATGAAGGGCTTTACATGCCAGGCTGAAAAGTTTATATATTATTTGAAAACTAATAGCTTCTATAGCTTAATTATCAGGGTAGTAATTTGATTAGACCTTTAGATCTAGTTAGATATTTAGGAATATCATTTGGGCAGTTGTGTGGAGTATGGATTAGAGAGATTAGGGCTGAAGAAACTATTTGTGAAATTATTGCGATAATCCAAGTGAGAATGACAAGGGCTTTAACTAAGTCTGATTGTGCTAGTGTGCACAAGGGGGGATGAATATGAGAGATATGGAGATAGAATAGATAAAACTTGGCAGCTGATTGGATAAGGAGAGTGAAAGTGAAGAGTTGAGGTTGACCTTGAATTTGTGGATTTTGGGGACTAGAAGGAAAATTAAGAAAAGGAGTAGGTTGAGGGAGAAAGATAATAATTTCTATTTTGAAAACATGGTATTTGATATTTCTATATGGAAAATTGGTAGAAATGTTCAAATGGTAACTGGTGATATGAAATTAGAACTCAGATAAGTAATGGCTTTGAGGCTCAAAATAAATTTTTTCCCTTTATTCCATCTTGTCCACCATTCCCTCCTTGCTTTGTAATCTAGGAATATTTCTGAATTTTAAAAAAAAAGTAACTAGCAAAATCTCATTCATCTTTTCAGTGATTGCTATCTCATATGCATATCAAATAATATGTAATTCTCCTAGGACTGAGGTGCTATATTGCGTGAGGTATGCACACCTGTGTGGTAGGATAGGGGAGGGACTGTAGAAGAAATCTGGGAGTGAGTAACCTCAGGATAGGGGTTGAACCTAGAAGAACAGATGTGCTTCTCAAGATGAGAATATTGGGAGAATGCAGGAAAAGATTTAATCTTTTCCCTGTGGCCTTTGATGAACCTTATTAAAGATCTAGCTTGGCTCAGTCTGAAATCATTCCTAATATAATTTATCAATTAGTCTCACTCTATTTTTTAAACATTACCAAATCATTTTGACAACTATTGTTTTATAGTAAAGTTTAAGATCAGATATTCCTAGGCCTGCTTTCTTTTCAATTTTTCAGTTGTTTCCCCTGTAATATTTTCTCAGTCAACAGATAACCCTCAGTTTCCTACTCTTTGGCACCACAAAAAGAGTTATTGTAAATATTTTTATGCATATAAGTCATTTCCCCCTCTTTATTCACTTTGGGAAATATGCCCAGTATTAGTATCTCTAAAATGATCATAGATAGAATGGGTCAAAGGGAATGTTCATTTTAGTAAATTTTGGCAATCATTCTAAATTGCTTTCCAGAAAGACTTGATCGCTTTACAGTTCTACCAGCAATGCAGTATGGCACTTATTTTCCTTCAGTCAATTTATTCTGTTTTCCTTTTTTATTAAAAAAATTATTTTGTCAGTGTAATATGTATCAGAAAGTACTTAAGAGTTGTTTAAATTTGTACTTCTTTAATAGTAATTAGGAGCATTAAATATAGATGATAGAGAGATAGAGATAAAAAGATAGATAGACATTGATGGCTAATAGTTCTTCCTTTGAATACTGCTTATTTGAATTCTTTGACTATAAACTGGGGGAATGATTTTTATTTTTATTAATTTGAACTAGTTCCTTGTGCATCTGGGAGATGGGATATTTGCCAAAGAATCTTGTTGTGAAGGGTTTCCCCCAAGTTACCTTCTAATTTTGACTGGAATTGTTTGCATATAGTCTTTTAAATTTTATGTAATCAAAATAGTCCATTTAATTTTCAGTGACTCTTTCTATCTTTTGTATGGTCACAAACTATTCTACTAGCCTTAGATTTAAAAGGTCATTTCTTTCTTGTTCTCCTATTATTTGTAATTTCACCATTTATGATCAAGTTATATGTCCATTTGGAGCTCATTTTGGGGAGATATTGGTCTTTACCTAATTTCCAACAGATTACTTTTCAGTTTTCCTAGTAGTTTTTTCTAAATAATCTTTACCCCACTAGTATTTATGAAATATTAAGGTATCATGTTCTTTTTCTTCTGAATGTTATATATGTATATATAACTCTATTCCACTGAATTGCATTTCTACTTCTTAACCAATGCCAAATTGTTTTGAAGATAAATGTTTTGTAATATAATTAAATATCTTGCATATAGGACAACTAGGTGGTGCAGTGGATAGAGCACTGGCCTTGGATTCAGGAGGATGGGAGTTCAAATCCTGCCTCAGACACCTGCACTTACAAGCAGCCTCAGACACTAGCTACTTAGAAGACTTAGTTAAGTCACTTAACCCCGTAACCCTGATTGCCTTGCATCCAAGGCCATCTCCAGTCACCCTGATTCATATCTGGTCACTGGACGAAGATGGCTCTGGAGGAGAAAGTGAGACTGGTGACATAGCGCAACAAAGCCCTCTCCCCACCTTAAATCCAATTCATGTGCTTCTTTTGGCATCACCTCCCTGATGTTGTGGTATTCTTCGAAAATGAAGGACAAACATCATTCCTAGACCCCCTTCCTTCCCATTTTTTCATTTTTTCCTTGAAAGACTTGACATTTTTCCTCTAGATACATTATTTTACTATTTTTTCTAGCTGTAAACTATAATTTTTAGTTTGATATGACATTGAATAATGTAGTAGTTTTAAATTATATTATTATTATTATTTTGGTACAGGGAATCTATGATCAATGAATATTTTGATAATTATTTAGGCCTGCCTTTATTGGTATAAAGAGTGTTTTTAATTCATATAGTTATAATGAGCATCTTGGTAGGTAGACTCAGTTTTTTCATGCATCTTATGTTTATCTTAAATAGAATTTCTATTTATTTCTGCTTTCTTTTTTTTGGTATTATAGAGACCTATAATGATATATCTGGATTTATTTTTATATACTGAAAATTTGGTAATGTGTTTGTTTTAATTGATTTTTAATTACTTTCTAAGATTCTCTAGATAGGCTATCATGTCATATGGAAAAAGTAACAATTTTATCTCCACTTTGTTTATGTGTATTTCCTCAAATTATTTTTCTTCTTATTATAGCTCTCATTGCTAGAACTAAACAAAAGTGTGATAATGCAAGTCTACCTTTGATCTTATTGTCAAGGTCTTTAATATTTCTTCATGATATATAATGTTAGCCTTTTGGTTTAGATAGAGATTATTTATCTTATTAAGGAATGATGCATTTATTCCTATGTTGTCCAGTGATTTTTTTTTTTTAGGTTTTTGCAAGGCAAATGGGGTTAAGTGGCTTGCCCAAGGTCATACAGCTAGGTAATTATTAAGTGTCTGAGGCTGGATTTGAACTCAGGGACTCCTGACTCCAGGGCCAGTGCTCTATCCACTGCGCCACATAGCCACCTCTGTCTAGTGATTTTTTAAAAGAATCAAGGCATCAACTTTTGCTAAAAGCTTTTTTTCAGAATTAATTGATATAATTGCATAATTTTATTGTTTTAGTTATCAATATGTCCCATTTTATTTATAATTTTCCTTATATCAAACCAGCTTTGCATTGATGGTAGAAATTCAAACAGGTCATAATGTATTTCCTAATAAATTGTTGTAATTATTTTGCTAATATTTTATTTATATTTTTGCATCTATACTCAGGGATATTGGTCTACATTTTTCTTTATCTTCTTTTCATTCTCTGGTTTAGGTATCAAGACAATATTTTTAGTTTTATAGTTTATGTAATAATAGAAATAATTGCTCTTGAATGCTTGGAGTAATTCACTTGCAAATATTTCTGGTCCTTTCATTTCCCTCCTTCTCTTTGAGAATTCATTTATGGCATGTTCAATTATCTTTTTTTATGGTGGGAATATTTAAGTAATCTATGTCTTATTCTTTTAATCTATGTATTTAAAATTTTTTATAAGTATCATACATTTACTCTATCATTTTAATTGACCCAGTTAACTATTTTGAGTTCTTCTTTTTTTGATTACTAATTGCTACACCTTTATCAAACTTCATTATGAGCTATATCAAGCCCATTGTTTACACAGAACTTTCTACTTGTTTAGGTGGCACTCCATGCATTATTTTCTGTGATTTCAACAGCAATTCTGAGAGTTAACTGAAATAAATATTATGATGCTATCTTGTAAGACATGGAAATTGGGAAATAATAAGATTAAACATTGGGTCAAAGATCACATATATGATAAATAGGATCTAGAACTCAGATCATCTGATTTCTAGTCAATTCCTTGTTATATCATGGTATACAAGCCTATGATTGGTTGTGCTTGAGGTCTTAGTTCTTATTGATAATACTTTTTCTATACTTTTACAAATTACAAACCTCTTTCTTTGTAACTGTCCTAAAGCATACAATTCATGTATTCCCATTTTATAGATGAAGAAACTGAGTCTTAGGAATATTAAGTAACCTGATCATGCTTATATAGTTAGTATGTGATGGAGCTGGGACTATGACACAGATCTAATTTCAAGCCCTTTGTTCTTTCTACTATATCCTCGTTCACTCATTTTTTTAGTCATGTCCAATTCTTTGTGACTTCATTTGGAGTTTTCTTGGCAAAGATCCTAGAATGGTTTGCCATTTTCTTTTCCAGCTCATTTTACAGATGAGGAAACTGAGACAAACAGGGTAAAGTGACTTTCCCAGGGTCACACAGCTAGTAAGCATCTGAGGCCAGATTTGAACTCAGGAAGCTGAGTCTTCCTGACTTTAGACCCAGCACTCTATATACCTTTCTATCTAGTTGACTTATCCTACTGTGTTTTTAAAGGACACCTAAATGATTTATATAAATATACACATATTTAATCAAGGGGAGGGAAAAAACATTTATTAAGTAAATGTCAGGGATTATATATGACAAGCACTTTACAAATATCTCATTTATTCTAATGACTGCTCACTGGCTGGGACACCCCAACACAACTTTGTCAGACTCATTACTATCCTTATGGATTCCCTGTCACAGATAATATCAGGACAGTTGTAAAGTTAGTGGAGCAATCTTCCATTGTGTTTTTTAGGTTGTGCCCTGAAATGGCTATATAACTGATGTAATATTGTTGTGGTCTTTTGGAATATTTCTGTCATCCACTTTTATGAGCTACTATGGATTGCAGATTTGTAACTCCTAAAGGAACAGAGAATATCATATTTCCTTGAAAGTAAAAATCATTGCTATTACAAATGCAGATGCAAACACCCACACACCCTAGAGAGGAAATGATTGTCCTGATTTACTGGAAAGTCAGGATGCTAGATCTGCCTCCCACTAGTGACCTGCAGACAGTTTCCAACCAGAAATCATTTTCTTTGAAAAGGAGTTAGATTTTGATAAACAGAATTGGAACTTTAAATGCACCATTTTTTCTAAGATGTTCAGGAATTGATTTAAAGTACAAGTCAAGGAGAAAGAATTTTTACTTCTTTTATCCTGGAGAATAGACCCTGTGCCTGACTGCTTAGAATTGGAGATTTAAAGATCGAATAGACCTTTAAGCTTCTATAATCCAACTCCCTTATTTCACAACTGTCCAGCAATTTTCAAATTACCAAATTTATAAATTTTATAAAAGCAAATTGAGCTCAGAATAATTAAGTGACTTTCCCAAAGTCACACAGGAAGTAAGTGGCAGAGGTAAGAGCTGAACCAGGCACATCTAGACTCCAAATCCCATGATTTTACCATGCACACAGTTCTTCCCATTCATTTAAAAAAGTCAAGTCAAGAAGCACCTTAATTACATATATGCATCAGGCATTTTACGTAGGGGCTTATTTGATCTTTAAAAATCTGGAGCATAGGTGCTATTATTATCCCCATTTTACAGTTTAGAAAACTGAATTAGATAAAACTTAAATTTCTTGCCCAGACTCACACAACTGAAATGTACCTGAGGCTGGATTTGAGTTTGAATTTCCCTGATTTCTAGTTCAGTGCTTTAGCCCTTGTGTAACCTGTTGTTATTTGCTTGTTTCTATCATGTCCAACTCTTCATGACTTCATTTGGAAGGAACTGAAGTAAACAGGACAAGTGATTTGCCTAGGGTCACATAGTTAGTTAGTATCTGAAGGTGGATTTGAAGTCATGGTCATGAGCTTTCTTAACTTTCATTCCAATGCTCAATCTACTGCATCATCCAACTGCCACACTGTGCCACCTAATTAACTCAAATGCTAGTATTTATGTAGCTCTTTAAGGTCTGCAAAATGATTTACTAATGTTAACTTATCTGATCTTATGGTAATCTTATGTGGTAGTTATTAATATTTCCATTTTTAAAAATAGAGAAACTGAGGCTGAGAAAGTTTAAGTGCCTGGCCATGTCACAAAACTAGTGACTGGCAAGATTCAAACTTGACTCTTTCTGATTTCAAATCTTGCACTTGTTCATTAAGTCCACTGACCCCCTAGATGGGAGAGATGAACACCCTGGAGGCATTAGGGAAGGAACCACTTGACAGAGATTAGAAAAAACAAGAGCCAGGTCATGAGAGTGGGAGCAATACTTTATCATTTAGAGTATCAGTGAATCATTATTTTACAAGTAATGAAGTATCCTCCCTCCCCTATGGTGGAGGAAGGAGGTGGCTTCAGGGAGGAGACAGGTCTTAAAGCATGTATGGATATCTGCTGTTTAGTTTCAGTCCTTTTGAAAACTTGAGGCTGCCTATTTCTGGCCCTGTGTGACTAAGAGGCTGGCACTTTATGAATATGAAATGACTTTTAATTGACTGCAAAAAAAGAAGTAATGATTTGGGGCTTGTTGAGTCTGAACTAAGTGAACTAAGGAGAATGACTCTGAACTGTCCAGCAAGACATGTGTGGGGGGGGAGCAGTGAGAGGATTCCCTTTTCCACTCCCAAACTCAAGCCATGAGCCCATAACTGCCTCTGTTTCTTTTCTAATTCTCTTTTAACTTAATGAGATTACCCCAATTTTATCTTTCATACATATATATATATTATGTATGTATAAATATAAATATGAACATTTTGTTTTTACCTAGTTTTTTTTTTTTGTACATTCTCTCCCCCATTAGACTGAGAACAAGGGTTATTATTGTTATTATTATTTGGGTCTTTTTTTTTGTATATCTAATGCTTAGTACAGGGCCTGAGGCATAATAGGACCTTAATCAATCTTGTTGACTTGACTCATAGACTTAAGAACAGACTCAGAGTAAAAGTCATTTGTAAGAGTAAATCCTTGTTGTGGAGACAGAGACTGACTGTGAACTCAACAGAGCCCCAACTCTGCCCAATTGGCTTCCTACCCACTACACCAAATGAAAACTTCATGCAGACTCTATATCAGGAGACTGTATCAAAATAAATTTGACTATTTTCCAGCAAATGGGCACCTAATTTATAATCTGTTTTCTGTGATTACAAAAGGTGATACAATAATCGTTTTAGTGTATATAGGACCTTTCTTTTTATAATTAGTAATCTCTGGGTCAAAAGGCAAAGTCATTTTAGTCAATGTATGTGTAATTCCAAATCATAATGAACTTTTCTTTTCACAACCACTCCAGCACTGACAAGTCACATTTTGGGGTCATTTTTGTCAGTTTTGTAGGAGTGAAGTGGCCTGTTTTGACTTATATTTAATTATTATTATCAATTTGCAACTGGACTCTCTATTTCTATTAATTCAGTTTATGATCATGTTGGTTAGATTGGTTGCTACATTCTTGTGTTGACTCATCTTGAACTTGTAATTCACTAAAATCTCCAGTTCGCACAAATTTGTGTATGTACTTTTCACTCTCATTCTTTACTTATGCAACTGATTAGAAAAACTCAACTGTAGGAATTAACATTTTTTATATTCCATTTTATTAGATTCATCCTTTAAAAATTTTTATATTCTCATGTGTCATGATTTATAATAATTATCCCTTGTATTCATATATACAGCATCTAGGGCTTTCACAATCATACCTTATTTCATCTCACATTATTAAACTCACTGTCATTTGTTAGGTGAAAAAGCTGAGACCCAGTGAAGTTATTTGACTTTTCCAAGATCTCACTTCTGGAAAGCAAGAAATAAAAAAAAAATTAATAAACAATGTCAGATCCTGTGATTTACTATGTTTGGGAACTTAGAAGTCCAGCACTGGAGTAATGGAGCAAGACTTAGGGTAGGGAAACACTGTACCAAAAGTATGGGCATAGATATAGGATCAGATTTTGATGTATAGACTGGGTCAAATCCAGGCCAGAAGATGAATAGCAATTCTATTGGGACTAAATATAGTATTAGTATGGTCAAAATTCAGTGATTGAACATTAAGAACAGGCAGATACTGATAAAAGCAATAAGATACCACTCTACAGTCAACCTAATGTTTAAAAAATGGTGATTTGTGGCATTTGAGCTCATATTTTCCTTTGCTTTAAAGGAACTGGACAAAGTTTTATTTAGTGGAAGAACTAAGTTTAGAACTCTGGTCATTTGTGCACTGGTTTATTTTCTTTCCACTATTCTTGCTGTTTATCACCACTTAGAACATAAATTGGTAAATTGTCCTTGAGCTGACAGTTTTTCTTCTTACTTCTATGGTCTATGGTCTCTTTTACCCATGAACAATTGAGATAACGTTTTTAAATGTGATTGAATGAAATTTTGATTCACTGCTTTTTTCTCATTTGATTTGAAGAGGTTGGGATTTGAAAATCGGGTTTGATATACCAGCAAACTTTTAAAAATTTTTTTATTTATTTAAGGGAATGGGATTAAGTGACTTGCCCAAGGACACACAACTAGGTAATCATTAGGTGTCTTAGGTCACATTTGAACTCACATCCTCCAGAATCCAGGGTGGGTGCTCTATTCACTTCACCACCTAGCTGCCCCTCCAACAAACTTTAATGAAGGAAACTGTCATTTAAAAAATGTTTGAGAAAAATGTGACATTACAAAAAGAAAATATTTGGGTAATAATAAACATAGATTGTATTATTTTACAATGATAGAGATAATGAAAGAAGAGTGGACATACAGGAAAAAACCCTGTCCATCCCTCCCTTCTCTAGCTCATAAGTTTCAATATATGGAAGAAGACATGAGATTTCAGGTGACAACTAGTTCCACCCTTTGCCTAAATGAAAGCATTATATAAGTCATTCAAGACAAACAATTGTCATTCCTACTCTTAAAGGACAACAGGAAGAAGATTCCAAACATCCCTCAGTCAACTGTTCTATTATTTAACAACTCTTAATGAGGAAATTTTTCTGCTTAACCTGAATCCTTCCTTATCTTCTTCCTCTTTGATGACCTCAGTAGAGCACAGCTGCTAACCATTTTTCATAGGATCACTTTGAACTGCATATGGAAAATTGTCCTTTACCTTTTCTTTCAGGTCCAACAATTCTAATCCTAGCAACCACTCTTGATAGGCCTTGTTTTTCCCTTTTTCAAACTGAAAAATCACAAAGACAAATATTCAAGTGCACAGAAAGAATTTCATAGAAAAATATGAATTTCTCTTAAATGTAGTTTGTTTTTTAGAGTAAATATTAAATTTATCAAATTATTCATAGTTGTTTAGTTTGATCTGGGCTCCCGACTTCTTGTTTTCTCTTTAACCTACGTTTCTTCCTTCTTTCCTCCTTCTCTCCCTCCTCACTTTCTTTTTCTCCCTTCCTTCCCTCCTCCCTTCCTTTTCCCTTTCTTCCTCCTCCTTTCCCTCCCCACTCTCTCTATCTTTCTTTCTTTCTTTCTTTCTTTCTTTCTTTCTTTCTTTCTTTCTTTCTTCCTTCTTTTCTTTCTTCCTTCCTTCCTTCCTTCCTTCCTTCCTTCCTTCCTTCCTTCCTTCCTTCCTTCCTTCCTTCCTTCCTTCCTTCCTTTCTTTCTTTCTTTCTTTCTTTCTTTCTTTCTTTTCTTTCTTTTCTTTCTTTCTTTCTTCTCTCTCTTTCTTTCTCTCTCTCTCTCTCTCTCTCTCTCTCTCTCTCTCTCTCTCTCTTTCCTTTTCTTTCTTACCTTTCTTTCCTTCTTCCTCCCTCTACCATTTCCCACTAATTGCACTCGCCAGTCCCCAGTAAGGTTGCATGGTTAAAGAATACAAATCAACATACTAGTCATTTCTGAAAGTGTATATTACATTCCATACTTCTAGATTTCTTTTTTAACTGCTCAAAATCTGCTCTAAATTTATCACTTTTGAGATGTAGAGCTTCAAATAGAATCCTATCATTGTAAGAGTATTTTCTCTAAATTCATATGCAGTATTTTCTATATATTATTTCTGTTGACCTGTGAGGGTCAGTATTCTCATCCAAATTATTTTACAGATGAGTATATTGAGTCTCAAAATACATAAGTGACTTGCTAAAATCTATACATGTAGTAAATAGAAGATCCAGAATTTGAACACAGATTTTTTCAGGGTACTAAGGTACAGAAATATCACTATTATTTACTTTAAGTATAAATTTTGAAAGAAGCAAGTTAAAAAAAATCTCTCCTCAGTCAAGAAATTTTAAGGTTCTATATTTTGCTTGTGGAGGGTAAGCATAGGATGCCTGTTGATTGCATATTGACATGTGCTATCTATGTTTTATTTGTTAAATATTTGCCAATTATATTTTACACTGGTTCAAGTTGCACACAGGAGCATTATGGAATGCATGCAACCTTCCAATCATGCATTTGATATCCCTGTCCTAGATAGGGACTCCTTCTATGGATGTAGATTGAAATACTTCTGCATTTTAGGAGATAGTTTTTAAGAATTTCTGTGGCCAAAAATGCTAATCACTTTGTAGCTAATCTGTAACTGATAAAAAGTACTGTGGGGGGGGAGAAGAAAAAATTAAAAATAAGAGTTGAAGCACAAAAGAAAGCTCTGGAAAAGGAAATTAGTAGTGTTTTTTTTTTTTATCATTTTATCCAAGGGTAAGTGATGACTTAATCTGTGTAATGAAAACCATTAGAGAAGCCAAAAGAAAGAAGAAAGAGACAACAAGGGTAGAAGTTGTTTCCTTTTATGCCTACTGAAGGGCAACTCTTTTTGCTCAGTCACCAAGCATTTTCAGTATAATACCCAGTGATGGTGACCAAGGGGACCAATCAGTAGCTTCCTGTTGAGTGTGTACTTTAGTAATATGTCTAAAGTAAGAGGACAAAGGGCAGGTTTAAATAATCCAGCCCCTACAAAATCTAATTCAATAGGTTAGGCATCCATAATCCAGGGGAGTAACATCTGTAGAGAAGGACTCAGTCATCTAGATTTACAGTAGACCAAAAAACTATTTATAGGTAAAATAAGTCAGTCTAAATGAAGTACCAAGATGCAACAAAAAAGTGACAGGAGATAGAATGTGCCTGGTAAAATCAAATGTCTTACTCCATTGTCATCTCCCAGATCATTGGCTCTGTTTCCATCACTGAACCTATAGTCATTATCTAGGACAGGGCATCAAATGCATGGTTGGTAGACTGCATACAATTTGTAATGCTCCTGAATGCAACTTGAATTAGTGTAAAATGTAATTGGCAAATATTTAACAAAATAAAACACACATTTGAAAACTCTCAATATGCAATCAACAGGCATCCTCATACATGGATTAGAGGTCCCTTTTTATTTGTGTTTGACTTAAGAGAATCTATTATTGTGGAAATACAACATGTACCTGATTTGCAGTTACTCTGGCTTCTATGCCTTCAGCAACCACAGTTACCAAAGATTCAGAAAAGAAAGTTGTCACCACCAAAATCCTTGGCATCATCAAATGATTTAATAATAGAAATGAATATGGTTTCATCAATGAAAAAACCTTAAAGAAGATTCATTACCATATTTTTGCCACCTGTTGCTTAAAAATCAAAAGATCAGGGCAGCTAGGTGGCACTGGAGTCAGGAGGTCCTGAGTTCAAATATGACCTCAGACACTTACTAATTACCTAGCTGTGTGACCTTGGGCAAGTCACTTAACCCTATTACCTTGCCAAAAATCCCCTAAAAAACAAGAATCAAAGGATCTTTCTACTTGGCATATATCTGAACCTTTCTATATATTCTGAGTCTCTCTATCAGTATGTGAGATCCTTGAGACAGCAATCTTGGTTTTCAAGTTCTATATTCTCAGTGCAGAGTGCAGAGTGTTTTTACACATAGTATGTAATAAATTATTTTTTCCTGTTCACTCATCTAGCAATCCAATCCATCCATCCATTCATATTGTTCCACAAATTAATTATAGATAATCCATCCAATATGCTGGGAGCTATTCTTGAGTTCTTTTAATATTGCATTAATACCAAATGGAACATAGGAGAATTCTACAGGTTGTTCCTCAACTTTGCTATGCAACTCATTCCTTTCCATTTTCTTATGCACTCTATAAAAGAACCATACCAGTTTCCACATTGAACACAGCAATCCATCTTCTGCCTCTATGCCTTCATTTATGCTGATCCCATTCCTGGGAAGTTCTTGATCCTCACTTTGGCTTCCTAAAATCCTTGGTTTTGTTTTCCTTCAAGTCTTAGTTCAAACCTCACTTTCTGTGGGAAAGTTTGTCATGCTATCTTCCTCTGCTAGGAACCCCCCCCCCCTCCAAAAAAAAAAGATTATCTTTCATCTACTTCTTTGTATACCAAGTTATTTACACATTATCTCCCCTATTAGCATGTAAGATCCTTGAGGGCAGGCATTATTTCTCTCATTCTTATTACTCCTAGTGCCTAAGTGCCTGGCATAATAAATACTTGTTGATGTCTCTATTGACTGATCAATTATTTTCTAATCACATGCTTTTTGATTGATATTCTTTACAGTTTTTGGTCCTAACACCATAAAGTTTTTCCATTATGCTTCACTTAATTCTTACTTTCAGTTCTTTAGTGACTCATAGCTAGGTATCATTGAAACAATAATTATATTTTAAAAAAGCCTTTGGTTCATTGAAAAGATTGGAGTTATAAAAGATATAATCTCCTAGAGATAATCCAATCTACTCTTCTTCCTAAACTACAACTCTAAAAGCATCCCATAGTCCATTTGCAGTGTCAGTTCTAGAGAGATGTACTGATAGATGAGTTCGGTAAGTTGTTGATCCAATTGCAGGTCATAGTCTGGACAAAAGGCATTCTTCATTCATTCATTCAAATTTCCTATGAAGATAATTAATTCAAAATTACTATGAAGCTCATTTAGTAGAATCTACCATGTTCTAGGATTTTTTGATGGAATCAACACAATGTCATCCATGAAGATCTTATCTTTTTTTTTTTTTGATTTGGACTTCTGCTATAACAGTATGAGCACCTTTGGCAAGTATGCATTTTTCTGTTTGATGCTTTATTTCATATTAATAATCAGAGTGTCATTGAGCAAAGTTATTTCTGCTACTCTATCTTTCAATATTTTTGGATGATTTTGACATATTCATGGAATGTTCCTTGTAAAAAAAAACCCTTTAAGATAACATTTGGCTCTACTAAATAAAATGGCTTTTATTGTCAACAACAAAAAACCAAACTCAGTGGCATGTTAAAGGTTCTACATATTCCAATCAGTTGTGTTATTTAAAAAAAAATTGTCTCTATGTCTACCTGTTGTTCTCTGATACCCTCATCAAGGATGATCTTGATATGTAAACATATTCTTTTCATAAAATTTTGTGTAGATGGGAAAATACATATATGGTTAGCAATTACAGTTTTCTTGGTTGCATATTTTGTTAATCATAAGCTCTGAAATTTTATCATGATTTTGACATCCTGTCTTTTTAAATATGCTTTTAGAAACAATACTTCAACACTTAAACATTATATTGAGCACATACATCCAGTGAGTATATTTGTTATAGTCCAGCTATTTTGTCCATCTTTGTTTTTTAAATGTTGTTTTCACTTTCTCACTTTTTCATAAAACTGCTCTACTTTGAAAAAAGAGAGAGAGAGAATGAGAGTGAGAGCTAGAGTGCTGAAGTAGATATCAAGGAAATTGAAGCTCCTTATTAGATAACATATTATTCATTACTACAATATCAAGCCTCTTTTTATGTGGGTTGTCTTTCCCAAACTCCTTACTCTTCTTACTCCTCTTTGTATTCAAGTAGTCTCAAGAACTCATATGAAATTGTCTTTGTTTCTGTCTCCATTGACCTCTTTTTTTGTTGTTTTGTTTTTTTGCAAGGCAACAGGATTAAGTGGCTTGCCCAAGACCACACAGCTAGGTAATTATTAAGTGGCTGAGATCAAATTTGAACTCAGGTCCTCCTGACTCTAGGGCTGGTGCTCTATCCACTGCACCACCTAGCTGCCCCTCCATTGACCTCTTAAAAGATTTTGATCCATATATTGGAGATGTCTTATTGAAAAAAAAACTTGAAAAAAGCATTTTGTTCTACAAAGTCAAATACATTTTTTAAAAATAGTATTTTATTTTTTCCAATTACAGGAAAAGACATTTTTAATATCCATTTAAAAATTGGGGTTCTTAATTTTCTTCTCATTCCCTTCTTCCTCCTTTCCTCTAAGATGGTATAGATTATATATGTACAATCATGTAAAAAATATTTATAAATTAGTCATGTTGTGAAAGAAGAAATTGACTGAAAATAACACAAAAATAAAGTGCAAATAGTATACTTTGATCTGCATTTAGATTTCATAGATTTGCTCTCCAGATGTGGATAGAATTTTCATCATAAGTCCTTTGTAATTTTCTTGGATCATTTTATTGCTAAGAGCTAAATCACTCATAGTTGATTATCATTCAATGTTTCTGTTACTGTGTACAATATTCTCTTTGTTCTCACTTCATTTTACAATAGTTCATGTATGTTTTTACAAGCTTTTTGAAAATCATTGTTTGTTATTTCTTATTTGCTTTTACATAGTTAAAAAACCATAAGCACAATAAGGTCCTGTATGTTTTACATATTTCAGTCAATTGTCAAATGATAAAGATGTGGTCATTGTAGAATATTGCTTGCAGATTCCTTCCATTGGTCTATAAATGAGTCTTTGTATAGGTGGGAAAATAGGCTTATAATTTGGTAATTTTTGCTGCTCTCTTGGCCTCCTCTTTTGTTATTGTTAAGTTCTGAAATAAATTTTTTCTATATCTATGTTGTTTTCCCTACTATTATATACCTTATGAATAAATCCTTCAATGAGGTTGGGTCTGTTTATGTACAGTTTGTTTCATTTCAGCTGACTTTCCCATTTTTATTCTTTTTAGTGACATTTCTATGTTTCCCCTAAGTGCATTCAGGTCTTAGATGTTTGAGTCTAAGTGAAACTATTTTACTGATCTTGTGGGCAAAAATAGTTTTTACTAGAAATCTTTGTAGATCTTTTCCATTTTCCTTTTGTTGGCTGTCTTTCCATTTTGATCTTTAAATGTCCTTGGGATGATTACTCTTAGTTGGTTCACTTGCTAAACTTTTTTTAAAACTGGTTTTATCTTCCACTGGTATTTTATGCTTTATGAGACTATATTGCTTATTATCATCTATTCCTTCATAAACTTTTACAAATTGAGCTCACATTCTCAAACCAATATGTATCAGTATATTAGAATATATATTCAAAATATTAAATATAGAATTAGAATATATGTTAGAATATAATATATTAGAAAATATATTAGTAAATATTAGAATATTAGAAAATATTAGAAATTAGAATATTAGAAATATTAGAAAATATATGTATATATTTGCCCCCTTCCAAGTATGTGGTATAGCTGACCTGAATCAGTAGGACAGTCAAATGTTAATTTTCAATGTCTGAATTTATAACTCTGCAGTTGGAAAATGATATAAATTAGAGCTTGTTTTTATTATTTTGCTGATTTTGTCTGGATTTAAGAAAGCGATGGAGAAAATGTTAATACAATTAAACTTGAAAGTGCATCTTGCATCTTTTTAATTTTTTTTTGAGAACTGGCTACTAGTACTTTTTTTTTTTAGGTTTTTGCAAGGCAATGGGGTTAAGTGGCTTGCCCAAGACCACACTGCTAGGTAATTATGAAGTGTTTGAGGCCGCATTTGAACTCAGGTACTCCTGCCTCCAGGGCTGGTGCTCTATACACTGTGCCAACTAGCCACCCCTACTCATACTTTTAATGATATTTTTTCCTCTATGTTTGATTACTGTGTGAAATGTTTGCTGACCAAGTTACTTTGTAGGCTTTTTTACATTTATTTATATTAGTTAGACTTCTGTTTAAATTATTTTAACTGTTATTTTTGCTACTCATTACATATTTGTTTAACTAGATTAGGACTGAGTTATTTCAATTGCATGCCCCATTGTTGTTTTATTATTCTTTCATATTGCTTTGTTTTAATTTTAATCTTGGCTCTGACAAGTTGGTGGTTTGTCACTTATCTATTAAGATAAAATCAGTCATCTTTGTCATATTATTTGGTATTTTCTTTGTCCAGCATCTACTAAATTTTTTTCTTGAAAAAATTTTTCATCACATAAAGTCATGGGGCTTCTATATAATTACCATACCTTTAATTTTACTCATTTCTTCTTCCTGAGCTGTTCTTTTTATAATATTTCTTTCCATTCTTACCCATTTCTATTTTTGTTTTGAAATCAATGGGTCTGAAGATGTGTATAGAGAATTTCGAGGGTCTTATCAAATCATTCATAGACTTTTGTATTTCCTTTTCATCTAAAATTGTTTCAAATGTTTTCATGGTGGTCTCTATAAAAATATGTATCAATACTGTAATATGAGATAAACAGAAATTTCATGAAATAAATAATTCTTCTTCCCTTTGGGTATATAGTAACACTAACCCTTTCAATTCCTTTCTTAGCCTCTCAAGCAAGTATCTATAAGCCTTCCTTCAATTTAGCTTCAATTTCCTTCTTCTGGTTTCATTTATAGGGAGAAAGTCAAAATTGATCTGATTTGGCTACTTTGGAAGTATGTCATTAGATAAGAATTTCAATCTCGAGTACCAAGTTAAAGTTTGTTGATGATACAAGACTATTTGACTCATTACTTTCTGCTGCCTTCCCCAATATTATGCCATCATCATTGATGACACTGATTTCATTGAAAAAAAGGTCATTTTGTACTTTTCTTTGTTTAATCTGTTCTCATTGGCATAGAATTCATCACCAGTGACTATTCTCCTGGATATGGTCCTTTTTATATCTCTATGCTAGTTCTTGCTCTTTCTGCATTGGTTGCCAAAATGAATAATCAGATTCAGTTCTGTAACTCAACTTCTCAAAAATCTTCACTGATTTCCCATTGCCTCTTGGCTAAAATATAAATTTTTCAGTTCCATATTTAAAATCTTCCACATTCTGGCTTCCACATAGCTTTTGAGACATTTCATTTTACTTTCCTTCCCTGACTATTCCCACCAAGTTGACCTAATAACTATTCCCCAAATTTGGTGTTCTGCTTCTTATTTCTGTGTTGTCTCCCATGCTTGGAAAGTAATCCCTCCTCATCTCTGCCTCTTAGAAGTCTTTTCTTTCAGAGTCCATCTTAGGTTCTCTTTCCTTTATGAAGCCTTCCATGGTTTCCCTACTGAAATTAGCATACCTTCACTTCTCTGTGTTTATATGGTATCATCTCTGTAAAATGTAATTTCTTTGAAGGCAGGAAGTGAAATTTTTACTTTTGGACTTCATGCTTCCAGTGCTTAGGACTATAACTTGTATAAAGTAGATGTGTGTTGAATTTATGTTGAATTGATAAATTCAATTGAATTTTCATTGTAGGCCTGTTATCTTACTGTGAAATGAAATGCTTTGTCCTCTAATTAAAGAATTTGAGGTTTAAATGAGGATGAAGTATGATTCATGGGCTATTGGAATCACATCAAGTAGAAGGAATATGATTCTGTCTGCACATGAGACTGACTCTACTTGAACTCTTTTCTCTGATTTCCCCTTGGTGGGTGTGTTGGTCATTAGGAGTTTCCAATCACTCAGTAGTTATGCTGTATGACTCTATGTTGTGATTTTTCATCTTCTTAGCAACAAAAGAAAAAAAATGTTTCTTTCCCTTTGACAGCTTCATAAAAGAGACTAAACCATGAAACACGCATGAGCACATGTATGTATACACTCACACACAACAATAACAGATGTTGTTTAACAGGCTTGTAGGACATTCCCATAAAGTTATAAACATATCTTTCAGTGGTTGCTTAAGATAAACAGATATTGCAAGTCACATATCTTTTGGTACAAGAAGCAACTTGTTGTTTGGAAACTAAGGAAATATACTGAATATGAGATACACCTGAAAAAGATTAGGAGATCGTATCAGAGTTATTAACATTTTGATTAGATTTAACATGCTATTCTTAGGATTGGGGATGTTCCAACTGAAAAGTACCATTGTTTTGAGTGCTTTGCATCAACATAGACCCCCCCCCCCACCCAAATGAAAATCTCTTTTCCTCCAATCTCAGTTGAGAGCTGTCTGAGCAGTTGGTGTATGACACTAACAATTATTTAAAAGTTTTTTTCCAAATTACATGTTATGAAAGTTTTTCAGCATTCATCCACTTGCATATTTATGTCACACATTTTTCTATCACTCTCCCTTTGCACCCCCTCCCCTCAGTAGCAAATAATCTAATAGAAGATGTACACTTACATTTGTGTTTGACATGTTTACATAATAGTCAAATTGTTTATAAGGAATTAGAACTAAAGGAAAAGAAAGAAAACCATGGGATAGGAAGGAAAAGCATAAGAGAAATTTTATTCATTCAAATTCTGGTTTTTTTGTTGTTTATTTTTTGTTTTCTTCTAGATAGGGATGGCAGATGGGGACGGGTCTCTCAGGGTTGTCCTAGATCTCTGAACTTCTGAGAAGAGCTGCATCCATCATAGTTGGTCAACTCACAATATTCTTGTTATGTTAATACAATGTTCTCTTGGTTCTGCTCCCTTAGCTCAGCATCAGTTCATGTTATTCTTTCCATGCTTCTCTAGTCTGACCCTTCTTGGTTTCTTATAAAGCAATAGTACTCCATAACATTCATATATCACAACTTGTTCAGCCATTCCCCAATTACTGGGCATCCCCCCAATTTCTAATTCTTTGCCCACTACAAATAGAGGACTTCTCCCACTTTTTTGTTTCTTTTGGATATAGGTCTAGTAATGTTATTGCTAGGTCAAAGGGTATGATAAGTTTTATTGCTTTTTGGGCATAGTTCCACCAATAGTGGATTAATGTCTCAATCTTTCCACAACCTCTGCAATATGGATCATTTCCCCTTTAATTGATCTTAGCCAATCTGATAGGTGTGAGGTGGTATCTCATAGTTGTTTTAATTTGCATCATTTAATCAGTAATTATTTTGAGCATTTTTCCATATAGTTTTAATTTCTTCCTTTGAAAACTACCTGCTCATATTCTCTGACCATTTATCAATTGGGTAATGACTTATAACCTTATGATTTTGATTCAATCCTCTATATATTTTAGAAATGAGACCTTTATCAGAACCCCTAGCTGTGACAATTGTTTTCCAAAATTCTGTTTTCCTTCTAATCTTGGTAGCATTGGTTTCATTAGTGCAAGACCTTTTTAATTTAATTTATTCAAAATCATTCATTTTGCAGTTTATAATGTACTCTATTTCCTTTTTTTGATCATAAATTTCTACCCTTCCCATAGATCTGACAGAACATTTCTTGATCTCTTAATTCATGTATGGTATCACCTTTTATGTCTAAATCCTAAGTCCATTTTGACCTTATTTTGGTATAGGGTGTGAGATATGAGTCTAAGACTAGTTTTGTCATACTATTTTCCAGTTTTCCCCCAGCAGTTTTTGTTGAATAGTGAGCTCTTATCCTGGAAGCTAAGATCTTTGGATGACACCAACAGTTTTAAGTTACTTTGAGGAATCACTGTCATGTGTAGAGATGTTAGGGCAGCTAGGTGGCACAGTGGATAGAGGGCCAGGGCTGAAGTCAAGAAGACTCATTCATTTTCTCGAGTTAAAATTTGGTCTCAGATACTTACTAGTTTTGTGTACCTGGATTAGTCATTTAACCCTATTGCCTCAATCTCCTCATTTGTAAAATGAACTGGAGAAGTAAATGGCAAACCATTCCAGTATTTTTGCCAAGAAAACTCCAAATGGGGTCACAAAGATTTGAACACAACTGAAAAGCAGCTCAACAACAGCAAGAGAAAGGTTAGGGTGTGTGCATTTGTGACTTCTGAAGCAGATATTGTTTGAATGTGAGAAAGATAAACATAAGATTAATATAGTCTGGTAATGGAATAACAATTTCCCTGTTACAGTGAGTACTCAAGAAGAGAACAAATCATGATTTGCTAGAGATACTGCTAAAAAGTATCTACTGATATCTCCTGCCTCAACCAACTAAAAGACTTGATGATTCTAAGAGACTGTTTCCAGTCATGTAATCTAATCTCTTGTTTCTACAAAATGTTACACTTAATGGATACTGAACCTATTGAAATGTTCTTATCTTATTCTGAAGATGTTTAGGGAAGGGGATTCCATGATGGACTTTTATAGCTCAGTCAAGATTTTTAGTAATCATAATAATGAATGCCTAGAAACTTCTTGGGAATTTGAAATCTGATTTTATATAATCTCATTTGATCCTCACAACAAATTTATGCCAGAGATTAAATGGATTTTGTTTTCCCCACTTTACTGATAATCTGAGGAGATAGTCTTAGGGAGAGCAACCCAGTCACTTAACTAGTTAAAGTTAGTAACTGGGTTAGAAACCAGGTGTCTTGCCAAAGAAGTCAAGATTTTCTCTAGCAAATCATATTTTATGAAGGGTATTGCCTTCAATAAAATATTTCTCTTCAAAATATTCTCATAGTTTTACCTAGTATCATGATATTTCTCTAGACTTTTTAGTTTTGCTTTCTATGCTTTCTTTTTTATAGGTTTTTGCAAGGCAAATGGGGTTAAGAAGTCAGCACAGCTCAAGAGTTATTTTGACTTTTTTCTACAAAGGACAATGATTTTAAGATTGAAAAGAACAGAATAAAAATATAAGTGGAGGTATAATTAATGAGCATTAAGCTGCCTTTTCAAATAACTAAGCTTCCTTTAACTATATTTTATGATCTCAAAAGAACTTGCAGACATATTTATAAAATCACTCTAAGTGATCCTTGGAAAACAAAGAAAGTGGAAACATCACATTACCAGGGATTGGGAAATGAAAGAAGGTGGATTTTTCAAGTTATAGGCTGTTGATCTTGACTTCAATTCTTGGCAAGATTTTAGAACAGATTATTGACTTGTGAGAATTTCGGGATAGGTTGATCACTCTAAGTCAGCAAAAGTTAATCTGAAATAAATAATATCAATCTAACCTAATTTCCTTCTTTTTTTCTGACAGTTATTTAAATATTAGATCAGATGAAGCCACAGAAACAACAAATCTGGATTTAGCAGGGCATTTGACATTGTCTCTTCTACTAACCTTGTAAACCAGATCAAATTATAGATATGTGGGTTTGAAATGATCTAAATGAATAGATCCAGAAAATGGATGCTAATGGATGCTAATGTAAACCTGAAAAGGAGATCTGAAATAGAATGTCCTGAAACTTTGTCTAGGACTCTATTTTGTTTAAACATACAATGATTTGGATAAAGATTAGGTAACATGGTATTAGATTTTTTTTGATGACATGAAGTTGCATCTAGGTATTATGGTAATGACAGAATATAAACCCCCAAAAGACCTTTACAAGCTAGATTGGGATTCTAAAACTAATAAAATGAAATTTAATAGTGTTAAATTTAAGTTCCTACTTAGGTTCAAAAAAACCCCCCAATTACACAAATACAGGTGGAGAACACTTGGCTAGACTACAATTTATGTAAAAAAGACCTGAGGGTTTAAATGAACTGTGAGTCAACAATGCTACATGTAAGCCCAAAATAGCGAATGTAATCATAGGCTATAAGGAGAGGCATAGAGTCCAGAAAAAGGAAAGCAATAGAATAGCTCTACCCTTTCTTAATCAGACCAAATCTACAATATTGTGCTTAGTTCTGGGCACCATATTTCCAGAAGGAGTTTGCAAGTTAGAATGTGAACAAAAAAGGGCATTGGGGATCAATTGAGAAAATAGAGTTTGGAGAAGATAAGACCTAAAGGAGAGACTGAAGCAATTTTCAGGCATTTGATTAGATAAGACTATATAAAACACACTAAATCTTAAAGAGCGATATTAATTTTAGTTATTATCAGCATTACTTTTTTAATCAAAAGTTGACAAGCTTATCTTGCTTGATACTAGAAGACTAAACTAAGAAAAATGGAATGTAAACTTTTGGACTATTTTAAAACAATTATCCCTGACACTAGGGCCTTAATAATTATTTGTTCCCAAGATGCAAAGAGTTATCTTTTAGTTCAATATATTAAAAAAAACCCCATGCCAACAACTAGAGTTGTACAAAAGTGATATAGGATGCCTTGAAAAATGGTGAATTTCTTTCCATTTTGGGTCTTCATGAAAATATACATTAAGTGAACATTTTTCTAGGGTGTCACAGAAGAAATTCTCATGAGCTAATCTTTAGGTCTGATTTTGTTGTTGACCATACCCTGGTCTTCAAAAATGTTTAGAGGGGTAGCTATTTGGTGGCAACAGAGGGAGTTTGGTTGAGTATGGTAAAGATGAGTGAAGAGAATATTCATTAAATTACTAACAATGAAACTGGTCATGGATTACAGTAAAATAATAATTTAATTAACCAAACAGACAACTATTTACTCAACACCCACTGAGTGTCCAATACTTTTCTGGGTACTGAAAGGGCAAATGAAAACAAAACACAGTCTTGGGTCTTGAAAGGTCCAAATATTTTGTAAACTTGGCAATTACATATATACAGTTAATTCACAATACCAAACATTATATGTAAGTGACAAATTAGTTGGATTGACAAATGCTAGAAAAGATAAGAGAAAGATCATTTGAGATTAAGGTGGTTAGAAAACACTTCAAGTAGGTTTGGGAAGTTGATTTGGGGCCTAAAGACTGGATAGGATTTGAGAAGATGGAGAAGGAGTGAAGAAGAGGAAATTTCAGGGGATAAGAACAACATAAATATTCAGAGGTAGAAAAATGCAAGGTGTATTGGGCAATGGTGTCTAGTCAAAGTCAACTCAACAAGAAGTTATGAAGCTCCCTCTATGTACTGATCCTGTGCTAATCACAGTGGAATACAAAGAAGGGTTAAAAAAAATAGTCCCTGCTCTCAAGCTAACAGTTCAATGGGAGAGACAATAGGTAATCAACGATATACAAACTAAATATATACAAGATAAACTGGGGGTAGTTTCAGAAGGGAGGCACAGATGTTAAGGCGGTCTCAGAAAAATTCTTACAGGAGGTCTAACTTTACCTAAGACTTGAAGAAACCGGAGAAGCCAGAAGGTGGAGATGAAGAGAAATTTCCAGGTATGGGTGAAAAAAAGTCAGTAAAAAAGCCCTGAGTTGGAGATAGAAATTTGTGTACTAAGAATAATAAAAAGGTAATGTCACTGGATTGAAGAATACATAGATGAAAATAAGGTAAAAGAAGACTGGAAAGTTAGGAAGGAGCCAGGTTATGAAAGGCTTTAAAAGCCAAACATAGGATTCAACTTTGATCCTGGAAATAGCAGGGAGCTATTGGAGTTTATGGATTGAGGGCTGGGATGTCTCTGTGTGTATGTCTATGTGTGTTTGTGACATGGCCGGACCTGTACTTTAGGAAGACCAATTTGACAGCTGAGAAGAGAGTAGAGTAGATTGAAGTAGAGAAAGTCTTGAAGTAGAGAGACTAATTAGAAGTTTATTGCAATAATCCAGGAGAGAGAGAGAGAGAGAGAGAGAGAGAGAGAGAGAGAGAGAGAGAGAGAGAGAGAGAGAGAGGTAAGTGGGGCAATTACACATAGGTTTTTGAGCCAGAATTTGCTATGGAGAGTGAGGTTGTAAAGATTAGTTAGGATTTTATATTTACTCTTGAAGAAAGTTTATTTGATCCCCATAGCAATGCCCAGAGGTATCACTGGGAGTGATTTGTCTAGGGTCACAGAACTTTAAAGGGAATTTTTTGAGTTTATGGAATTTATAGTCAGGACTGTTCTTTAGGAAGATCACTTTGACAACTGAATGGAGAATGAACTGGAATGAGGAGAGATTTGAGACAGACTGATCAACTAGCAGTCTCTTGCATTCATTTGTGAAGTGATGAGAGATGGTCACACATGTCAGGCAGATGAGTTTGAAATTTATCTTATACCTAAAGGAAACATTAAATAATTAGCATTCAATAAGTATTTTGAACAAAGGAGGGATTTTTAAAAGAGATTTCATTATTGGGATAGATTCCACTAGTTATACAGATCAGAGAATTTAGAACTTGAAGACACTAAGGAGGCTGATAATTTTATAGCAGTGGAAACTGTGTTCTAGGGTGGCTAAGGGACCTACCCAAAGTCAAACAGTAGCAAGTTACAGAGGAGAGTTTGAATAACCAGGTCTTCTGGTCCTAAACCCCAGTAAACTTTATACTACAACATTTGCCATTTTTCAGTTCCTTTCTTAATGTCAGTATCTCATTTTTCATGTTATTATTTTAAGCCTTCATAGTTAGACATGAATACACATAAACACAGCTAGGCTTCTGGATAGAAAGTCTCTTTATGGTTAAATAACCATAGATGGGGCAATAATAATAATAATAATAGTAATAGCAATAGCAATAGCAATAGTAATAGTAATAGTAATAATAGTAATAGTAATAATAATTCTCTTTTTGGACAAGGTTTAGAAAAAGAATGTTCTGTTTTTGGTGGGAGTTGAGGAGGATTACTGGGGAAGAAATCCAGATATTTACTTGGTGTAGCATGCTCATAAGTGAAAGAACTCCCTTTATCAATTTATATTGACAATGTATAGTCTAAGGTAGTAATAATACCATTTATTGCTTTATGTAGTATAAATAATATCATATTATATAAATACCATTTATGTGCTTTAGAAATTGATAAGTATTTTATATATACCAGCTTATTTGATCTTCATAGCAATGCCAAGAGGTAATGCTTTTTGTATATTCATTTTACAAATAAAGAAACTGGGACTTATAGTTTAGGTAATTTGCCCAAGATCACACAGCTAGTAAATATAGGAGGCAGGGTTTGAACTTAGGCCTTTCAGATTCCAAATTCTGGGTTCAATCCCTTATAATACCTGGTTACCTTAGAGAACTTCCCAGGCCCTTGAGAACTTAAGTGACTTTACTAGCGACATAATAGGTAGTATGAAGAGTAAGGATTCAAACTCAGGTCTTCCTTTATATAGTATACCAAATGACCTATATAGGAATGATTTATTACTTTGAACAAATTAGGGTCCCTACAATGACTCATCTTGCTCAGTGTGTCTTCATTGCAGTGCCAAGAAAGAGAATTCTTTTAAGAGATTTTATCTAGCATCACTTTCATAACTGAAAACTTGCCTCACTAATTCCTGGCAGCTTCCTACATGGCCAGATTTATTATCATATCAGCTGTTTTAATATCTGCTCTTCCACACACCCATTTCACAGAACCATGGAATGGTATATGTCACATTTAATACCTCCTATTTGTGTGGGGCTTGAAAATTAAACAGAGCTTTTTTTTTTTAATAATCCTGTGAATTTGGTGGGGTTCAAGTATTATTAGTCCAGAGGAGTAAATAGAGGAGTAATTTTAGGCTGGTGACTCACCCAGGCTCACACAGCTATATATATCTTAGAGCTGACTTTCAAACTAAAGTCTTCTGGTTTAAGCTTAGTGTGCTTTTCACTAGATCCTTCTCCCTCTTTCCCACTAGTCACTGAAAAAGGAAGTTTCTTCATTTTTCTCTTTGAAAAATCTCTTTTATCTGCAGCATCTTTGCTTCATTTTATAGACATGAAGGTCAAAGGGAGTGGAATATGGATATGAGATTAGAGATTTTATCTTCAGAAGCCATTAAGTAAGTCACATTGTTTAGTACCTGATTGTCTATTATTAACATTTAGAACTAAATGTAATAGCTATCAGAATTCTGAGACCATTAATATTCATGCGTCATCCTTCTTTGGGATCTCTTAATAATTCACCATATCAGTTTTGATTTTTTGGAGATCATGATGCTTCATGACTCATGTCTATTTAGCATCACCAAGAGAAGAGTTATGTTGAAAAGATATGTAAGGGAACAGTCTGGATTACTGAATGCCCTGCAATTTCTTCACTGCAGTCCAGTCAACTTCTCTTTGTGTAGTGCTTGTCCAAAATAATATGTAAATGGATAGACTAAGTCAATGAATGGTCTATTCTGTTGCATGTCATCAATTGGGAAATGAACAGTCTTAGTCCACTTTTTTTTCTCTCCCTTGTAGATTGGTAGGTATTTCTCATTTAAATAGCAATAAAACAACTAGTCAACACAGAAGTTCCTGTAGAGTCTGAAGGGTCTGATGTCATCAATATGTTATCCACAAATAGGAGAATCAGGAGATCATCTTTTATAGGAGTATTTCAGATTTTAAGGGATCTGAAGACAGATTTCAAGTGGGGGAGTCTGTGAAAATTATATTTTATTTCAATAAAATTTGTTTTGTAATCCTATATTTATTTAGAAGGGTTCCACAGACTTCACTAGTCTTCTAGAGAGGTCTATGAGAGGAAAAAAAGGTTAAAATCCCAAACTCTATAGGAACATACATTGAGAGTTGGAAGTAACCTCAGATACTAAATAATTTAATCTAATAATTTCATCAGTGAAACAGAGACTCAAGGAACTGAGGTGACATGCCAAGAGCCACGCTTCCATTTGGATTTTGCACAAGGCATCTTCATATTATAGTTTTATGCAAAATTATATGTGACCTATAAGACAATGGTGAGATACAATAAGCACCAATAATGGGGTGGCTTATAAGGAATGGCCTAGGGGAGGCTAGGTGGCACAGTGGATAAGGACTGGCCCTGGAGTCAGGAGTACCTGGGTTTAAATCCGGTCTCAGACACTTAATAATTTCCTAGTTGTGTGGCATTGGGCAAGCCACTTAACCCCATTTGCCTTGCAAAAAAAAAAAAAGAATGGCCTGAAAGATACCAAGATCTTATGTGATTGGATAACAGAGAGAAATGACTTGAATATTGTACTAGTAGTCAAAAAAATGAGAAGACCTTGAGAGAGGCTTAGTAAAATACCTGATGTGTAGTAGATGCTTAATTAATATTTATTGAAATGAATTGAAAATATTGAATAGATGCTCTGTAGAGGATTTTGGTAGAACATGGGCAAGAACTAAGTGCATTGTTTTCAGAAGGTGTGCATAAATGTGATGTACACCAGTGCAGAAGATAAGATGAAATTATAAATGTATTGAAGTGCTGACTATAGTAATATAATTAAGAATATTATAATTAAGGGGGTGGCTAGGTGGTGCAGTGGATAGAGCACCGGCTTTGGAGTCAGCAGTACCTGGGTTCAAATTTGACCTCAGACACTTAATAATTACCTAGCTTTGTGGCCTTGGGCAAGCCACTTAACCCCATTGCCTTGAAAAATCTTAAAAATAAAGAATATTATAATTAAGGAGATTCACTATTTCTCAAGGTATTCCATACACATTGTTTTTCTTTGACTTCTGAGATAGAGTAGGCATTGAACAAATTCAAATTTAAAATTTAGTGGGCACTTAACTAGCTATTGTGAATACAATGATTAAAAAGGAGCACATTCATTCTTTGCTCTCAAGGAGCTTACCATCATCTAAGGGGATTTTTTAAAAAAACACAACTATAAATAAGATATTAGGTAGAATGGAATATCAACATAGGAGATGTCCTTTGTGCTCTGTGAAAGTATGCAAACAGAATGATCACTTTCACCTGGGTAGCTCAGAATTTTTTTCAACTTCATGGAAAGAATGGTACTTATGCTGGGCATGGAATTTTGAACATAGATTATGTGAAGGGAAGCAAAGTGAAACAAGGGGGTAAAGGTAGATTGGATCTAGATTGTGAAAGGTCTTAGAGTTCAGGTTAAGTAATATGTATTTTTTATCCTCTGGTAACAGTCCTCTTAAGTAAGATGGCATCACAATCAGAGCTGTGAACTAAGAAGATTATTTCTGCTGTAGTGCATGGTCCATTAGTTCTAGAATCAGAGGAACTGGGTTTGAAATCCTGTTCTATTCCATTCTATGCTCCATTCTGTCTTGGACTTTACCTTTATAAGCCTCAGTTTTCTTCTTTCTAAAGTGAAAGGGTTGGACTCATCTACCTTTATATATAATTAAAGATCATCATATCTAATATGTATATAGCATTTTTAATTTTTAAATGCACATGCATATTTATTTCCTCAGTATGTATTTAGTAGCTATTTATCTCATTGATGATTTGAATAATTAATCTTTTGCAATTCAAGGTCAGTTTCAATGTTGGAAAATTAGATTATTTTTCTTTTGTGCCCATTCTTCACTATCTTCAAGTCAGTTTCCTCTGCTGTTACCAACCACTTGTAAACAACTGTGAAGAGAATTGAAAATGTGAAGACCAGGGTATAGTTCACCAACAAAGTTAGAGTCAAAAGCCAGGGTCAGCAGGCCAGTTTGTCTTATAAAATCTCATTTGGAAGGTCCTTCAGGGACCATATAGTCCAATCTGCAGTTAAAGAAAAATTTCTTCTATCATATCCCAGGAAAATGTGCATGGAAATTGAAAGGAGAGTCACTATTTCTCAAGGCATTCAGGACTGTCCTATCTAGTTGCTTGATCTCATCTTTCATTCTCATTTTATTTCACATTAACCAAACCCCTCCCCCTTCTCACCCCCTACTCACCACATTCATGTTTCAGTCAACCTCCCAAGGAGACATTCATATAAACCTAACTCCTTGAGATTCTTTTATTTCTATCTCTTGGAATTTTTATCATCTTTCATGGCCCAGCTCAGGTGACTTGTCCTCCATAAAGTTTCATTAATACAACTCTCTCTCCTCAAATTATCATGAATTTATTCATCAATTAGGTTACAATGCTTGAGCAAAATGTAAGTTCTTTGAGGTCTGAGAATGTGTCTTTATTTTATTTATTTTTGTCTCCCCCAGCATCTATCAGAACGAACATGCTCAAAGTTTTTTGAATAGAATTGAGTTAGCTGGGTAATGAAGCCCATACCTCTTAGATCTGAGATCTTTTATTTTTTCATTTTTCATGGTACTATGATGCTTCTCCATTATTTTGTAAGGTATACCAGTAGTTTAAAGGGTCTGGATACCCTTTTACTAATAGCATATTTCTTTAACACATAACCCCTAAATTGTGTGTAATTAAATTGTGTGTAGATTGAGAAAATACATAGGAACAAAAGGTTACCATAAATTCAATAGTGCTTCTAAGTGGATATGTATTTTCTTAATCACAACAGCATATTTATTTATGTATATATTTATATACATATATATATTAAAGACAGTAATACATGTAAATATCTAGGTAAAGTATTATGAACTCATAACCTCCTGGCAATAACTCTTAAGAGCACACACCTCCAGGGTCTTAGGGCCCATGTTCTTCTATCCAATGAGAACTATTTGTCTGAGGCATAGGAATAGAGTTTTATAAATACATTTAATCAAAAATCAATCCTTTTCATATGTGATGGAATTTTTATTTATGATTGTTAAACAGTAGATATTGTTGGAGGTCAAGTCAAAGGGTCTGGGTTCAAATTTTTACTCTATTATTAACTTCTGTTGGGATCTTGGAATTAGTCATTTAATGTTTTTAGACCTTAGTTGCTTTTTCCTATAAAGTGAAAGGTTGAACCAGATGACTCCTAAGGTCTAAGATAAGAAATTATTTTACTGGGAAAGTAAATGACTTATCTAGTTTCTATGAAATGAGGCATCTTGAACAGTGTTTTTGGAATTAAATTCAAACCCTATTCATGAATCAGTCAGTCTAACCTGTTATAGGTCTAGAACTATATGAAAAATAGGTGGGGCAGTGAGGCTAGAAACTTCCTCTGTATTGATTGTGTGTTTTTTGGATAAACTAGAGTTTTGTTTCTCTCTTCACTGAGGATTCAAAGGCTGCATCTCAGCAATGCCAAGCATCTGGGTAAAAATCGAAACATGTCGTGCGATCATCCAGCTGTTTTCCAAATATTCCAGATGACCAGCTACATGTTTCACTTTCCATCTGGTTGTTTGGGTTTCAAATAGATAAAGGATGTTTCTTTGTCAATCAAATTTATAAAAACACACATTAACCAAAATACTAATGAGTGGATAACGAATCCAGATAAATGTTTGAGGAGTACCCAATATCTAGGTGCAAATGGGCTAAACAAAATAAAGCAAAAAAACCCAAGACTCGATTACTGAGATATCTTTGATTCGGAAACAATCTTATAATGTGGAATAAAGGATTTTTTAAAGAAGTTTCATCCACATGTTTGGGGTAGTAAAGTTCACCTTCTGAGACTGAATCTCCATTGGCAGAATGAAGTACAGAACTGAGTGATTACATAGTGAGATGGAACAGCAGCCTATCTGTAGACAACAAGTCTGAGTTGCTAGAACAAGAAAAAAGGGAAAAAGGAAAAAAAGAAAATTTCTCATTAGTCACAGGCATTATGACTTGAAATATCTGAATGACCTTCTCCATGCCACTGGCCAGAGCAACCTGAAAGTCAGAAGGCCTAATTCATGGAAAATGACGGCTTCTGATTTTCCCTCAGACATTGGTTTGAGCTCAGGGTTGATCATTTCCCATCATTCTTCTTAATCACAGTTTTTGGCACACAGTGACAAGCCAAGCAAGATCAAGTGAGGGTTACCACAAAGGAAGAACCAGGACACTGAAGGGTTGGAGAGCATTTTATGGCAAATTTGAATGCTCAGGTTGGGGGGGGGGCAAGAGAAGAAATAGTAAATATTTAAGGCCACTTGCTAATTTGATTTGTATTGGGGGAGTGAAGGAGGGGTGCTGAGAAGAATATCATTCATTATCAAAAAAGGATCATTTAAAAATCTTCAGATTCTGAAGAAAAAGCGCATTCCTGTGTTATCATTTTTGAATAACAGAAGAACTTAAGTGTCCATTGCCAGAAATGTAGAGGAAGAAAATGATTAATTAAAAGGGGAAAAAAAGATATCCAGGCATGTGGGATTTAACTGCAAACAATTAAATACTACTTGGTTTCTAGAATGTTTGTTTTCATTCAGAAACATTTAGGCAGAGGAAAATAATTTTTAAGTAAGTCTCTATCACCCTACTAAACTTTCCTGATTGTAATGTTTTATACAAAATATTAATGCCCCACTTACAGTAGCCCAGTGTACCAAAGTGGCAAAATAGCTTGTAGCACTTTCTTTAACATGGAGAGGAGAAAAGAGTAGGAAAGAAAGCAAGAAAGGAAGGAAGGAAGGAGGGAAGGAAGGAAGGTAGAAAAGGAAGACAGAAAGAAAGGAAGAAAGAAAAGGAAGACAGAAAGAAAGGAAAGAAAGCAGTGAAAAAGGAGAGAAAGGAAGGAAGAAGGAAAGAAAAAAAGAGAGAGAAGAGAGAAATGAACTTTTTCCTCCTCACCTATTCACTTTTCAGTTTTGTGATTTTTTTTTTATCGTCTTTCAGGGCCACTTACCACTTTGACTATTACAGTGAAAATGTCAAGCAAAGGGCACTTTGCAGCTTGCAACATCTGCATCAGGTTGTGAAATCCTAACAATGCAACAAGAGAGAGCTGTGTAAAAATGCCTGCCGCAAATGCTGTTGCATAATTTGCTATGATAAAGAGCTTGGACAAATGCTAATCAAAATAATATTTTCGTTCTACCTTATTTGGCAAGACGAATGCATGACACAGCCAGAGGAGCCGGGTTTTGTTAATTTGCAGATGTCTTTTCTCTCTCCTCTCTGTCCATGTTTCCAGCAGCCCAGGCCCTTCATCCTGAGAGTTTTCCTCTCCACCCGGTTCTTTCACCTTCATCGACATCTCTATAGTCCCACGCGCATACAGGAGGCATGTCTATGGGGGAACAAGGATATGGACTACACACATGCGATAAATTTACATTCCAGAAACCAAAAGTGATTTAAAAGATTTGAAGACAACCACGATGACAGTGTCTATTACTGTTTTCTTTGCAAGCCCCTCTCGTGAGACAGACTGGTGAAAGTATGCAATTTCTTAACTTGGGAAACAACAGGGAAATTCTTATTTATTTGGCAGTTAGACTGTACATTGAGTTAAGAAGGGGTGCTGATGGTGGTGTTATAGAGCTGGAGGGGGAGCAGATTGGAGGCAGGAATCTGATTGGAATTGGAGTTTGAAAAATCATTATCTATATGGACCACTTTTTGGTTGGTGAATTTCCTAACCAGATCTATTAGGATGATGTCACCCCATTTTATGCACTGACTTCACTGTGCTGGAGGGAAAAGATGAATATTTTCACCCATGTGAATCGGGGAGCCAGTGAAAAAGGATTTACAAGCCAAGACCACCACATAAAGGCTTGGGGTCTGACTGCCTACTGTTTTCCTTCCTCCATGGGAAGAGAGCTAGTGAAACCACCCACCCCAAGGCCTCAAATGAAAGGCCTCATTTACTTATACTTTCTCCAATCAGGCAGAGGTCATTTTTAAGTATCTCTGACACAGATCTCCATGTATGGAAAGTATTAGAGTTGGAGGTGTTGCCTGAACACAAGATTTCTGGGGTCGGAATGGTCTGTTCTGCCTCCCAGGTCTTAACCTTTCATAGTTAGACAGACAACCAGGAAAGTAGGAAATCGAAACAAGCTATGTTTAGCTGAATTTTACATACCATAATCTCTTTACCATGGTCAAGCAAGGCAGGAATTCTCAAGATGATCTGTTCTGGTACAAATCCATTCCAGAAGAGAGTGATTTACAACTTAGCACCATTCTCTCCTTTTCCCTGAGAGTGAAGTTAAATGACCCAGGAATAATATTGCTATGGTCTAGGACTAGCTAGAAGGGTGAGCTAAAGGGTGGTCTCAGGCATTGGCTTTCAACCGAGGAAACTCAAGCTCAGATGCTGCTCCCAAACCATAGTAAGGGTCAAGTACCATTCCTATTTTAAGAGGTAGCCAGTGTATTGAGTTATGAGGTCTGAGAGGGAAGCATTGAGTCTGCTCTGTCATGTCTCAGTTCTGTCTTCCCTTATCTTTTCCCAACTTTTATGTTTTGAGTCTTAAATAAAACCAGATAAGTGATGTGTCTTTTGTTCTGTTGGTCCCACTTTTCTTGCTTCCCCTTCAAGTATCTTTAGTGACAATAGGCCCAATTTAAAAGACTTAGGACTGGTCCAAATTACTGTTTCCTTTTTGCCTCTTATTTGATCTAAAAAGATATCAAGTTATTAGTGGCCAGGGAGTGGGTGGGGAAGGTTATGGGAAGAAAGAAGCATAAGAAACCCCAAGTGCACCCCCCCCAGTCTACCTTGAAGTTAATATAAGTTCCTTAAAATATTTCAACAGTACCCAAAAACATCTGACAGAGCTATAAATAGAAAAAAGTAAGATGTTGAAATTATTTTAAGACAGATGCCTTTTTAAACTGTATTAAGAACACCTATCAAGGCTCCTAGTTGCACAGTTCCTCAAACAGGAGGTATTTTATCTTCACAACATCTGGAGCTGTCAAAGAGGTAATGCTGTAGACCTTGCCAGATGCAGGCACTCCACACATAAAAGTGCACTAACAAATCATGCCCTTAATAGCCCTACAACACAAGTGTTTCTTATACATCCATGAAAAAAACTAGGTCTCTGACTCAGAGAAAACTCACTGTCCTTCCAAATCCCTTCCCTGAATCACCTTCCTTGCAATTGTGATTTTTGAAGAAGAAACTAACTGCAAGCGAGTTTATTTTCTTGGCTTATTAGAGGTGATTGACAAGAAAACCTTTTTTTTCTCTTCAGGGTGGGAAAAAAAAACAAAAACCAAAAACCAACTCCTTGCCCTGTAAATCGGTGTGCTTGACATATCTGGGTAAATGTGTATCTTTGCTCAAAGGGATCAAGTCTCTTTGGATTTTTCTACCTGCTCTGTTGTGGAGATATTGTGGAGTAAGATGAGGTATGGAGAGGGCAGTCATTTCGTTTTTGAAGAGGGCTTATGTGCATTATTTTATATTGCTGCATGTTTTTAGAAAACTGCAGTATGACATGTCCATAGCAATTGAAGAAAAAGTAAGATGAAAACTCAGAATGGTTATGAACAGGTGCTATATATGTAACCATTGGATCTGTTTGATTTTTTAAATATTACCTAAATTTAAACAAAAGTTGAAAGTTATTTTAAAAATCTTTCCAGGGAAAATATCAAACCTTCTCATAAAAAAGTTCCATTCAGATACTCAACTAGATTTTTAATTTCATTAACGAGAGCACTACAGGAGAAATAATAATTTTAGAATGCTATTGCAAAAGGGCTTAGTTGGAAAACTTCAAACAACTTTCTTATGACTAAGAATAAAAACAAAAATGCATTTATTTTCACTTAAGTGTTTTAGAATACAGAAATAAGGATTTGTAATAACAAAAAGAAAATATCAGTTTAGATCCGTAGGAGCTGATAGGCATCATATCTTCTGTCAGCATAATAAGGCAGAGAAAACTTGCCTGGGGTGAGAGAAAAGCCGGTGCTAGAATAAAATCTGGTTTATTAGCACTCCAGTGTGGGTTTTGCATTGGAAAATCGGACATGCATCTATGCTTTGTCTGGTCCCCTCCACGATATACCTTCCTAACTTAATTTTCCTATAGAGTGCAAGACCATCCCTGGAACCTCAATATGCTGTGTCTGGCCTATATTTCCACTGAGGAAACAGTGGCTGGGCACGGCTGGCAAGGAATTAGCCCAGGGGTCAAATGTTTAAACATCTGGCTTTTCCATGAACCCAGATCTCACTTCAGACACCTCCGATTCAGAAGAAAGCAAAGGAGGCTGCTGACGTGGGGAACAGGATACTCTTGCTGGAGTTTCCTTCTTTATCCTTTCTGATTCTCAGGAAAGTATACCCGAGTGGGAACAAGTTGTTGCTACTTCTACCACCCTGTGGTAACTTTATGCCATGACATATGTTCATCGGAATGGGGTCTTCTTGGCCATTCTCTGGAGTCAAATCCTCCAGAGGTAGTTTTGTTTTCAGGGGCCTTGAGAATCAATAAACATGATTGTTATTTGGGAGGAGTCCTGATGTAGTTAAAAAAAACAAATCAAACTTTGTTATGGTATCTCTGATAACCTAAAGAGAAGATAGGGTTGTTATTTTTTATTTGGAGAGAGTCCAGGGAACACTGAGATCTTCCTCAATGAAATGGGTTTTTAAAACTCCTCTTAAATAATAGAACAAAAAAGTGTGGGGGGGGCATTGTATGAAAATAGAAATACTGGGGTGTGTACCACATTAAAGATTCACAAACAAGACTCTTAGGCCCAATTTAAAATGGAAGGTGGTCTGGATGGATGGAATCACAAAAAATATCCTTGCTATTTGCATTTTTTTCCTCAGCTTGCACATTTTCCCAAATGTTCTCCTGCAACCCCCAATTTTATACATAGCAGATGGCCTTCAAACAAATCAAGGAGCAGAAGCTACAAAAGAAAAAAAAGGACAGAGAAACTCATATATTTCTTCAAACGATAAGATGAACTGCAGATGTTTGCTGAAGGGAGATGCTGATGCCGACAGCTTAAGAAACAGCTTAAAGAAGAGTCCACTTGTGTTGAATGTTGGACAACCACAGTAGCTGTCAAGGTGTGATTTATGGGGGTTGTTTTCAAGATTTTATGTCACTAGAAGAATTGCAATTAAACTGCTCTCCCTTTCCTCCCCACAACAAATATAATCATTTGTTTATGCTTATTGTGAGCCCTGAAAAGAAACGCAAACCTCATACTACCTTTCAGTCAAGTTCTGCTTTTGAGGGTGAACAAAGATATTCAGGCACCATTCCATAGGTCGATCAATCTTCCCTCATTTCTGACCAACAAACCTTGTTTTTGGACTTTGCTGCACATGGTTCTCAGACTTTGCAGTTCTTATCTGACACCTGCAGCCAAATTAATCTCTAGTTAAGCTTGACAAAGTTCCTAAAAGAGAAACAGTTGTCTGTTTCAGAACCCATATGTATATAGAAAACAGCTGCTTGATAGGCAGTTTGAAAGAGATGCAGAAGAAAATAATCATTACAAGGCATTTTAAAATGAACTTCAAGGCTATATTGTGGAAGGCCAACTGAGACCTATAATTAACACGATGGTACTCTAGTCAGTGTCAGTGCTTTTACTAAGACCTCCATTTTCAGGGCTTGTTGTGACTTGGACATAAATATTTATTACAATCTGAAACCCGGGATGCAAGACCTTCCTCAGGGATTGCATTCTCTCCTTCCCTGCCCCTTCTTCCCCAAGGCTGATGTGTAAAGTCAAGGAATGGGATCTATTCCAGACACACACACACACACACACACACACACACACACACACAAGCATGTGTGCACAAGGCATGTCCCAAGCTGGGGGTAGGTGGGGCGGGCACCAGACAACAGCAGACAGCAGAGTTATCTGGAGAAGCAGTAGGATGAAATCCAAGTTATCTGGCTCCTAGAACAGAAATGTGTGAAGTCTTTGAAGTAGCCATGTCTCAGGTGGAAGCCCCTTAGAGCTGCTCAGGGGAGGAAGTCATCCGTTTTCCAAACGTAAGGGGTCTCTCTTGGCTCCTGAAGAAGGACTTGGAGGGAAAATTCCTCAGAAGCATTGTATTTCCATTCAAACTGAAGGCTTTGAAAAGTTATTATCCAGAGTATGGGAGAGCAGCTGTTCTCCATATCTTCTGAGGTCAAAGAGGACATGTACTTATGCTACAGCATGAGGGATTTAGGTGAGACATGTGTAGGAGGTTTGGGATGTTTGATCTTGGACACTTTTTTTTTAGGTTTCATTCTCCTTATCTGTAAAATGGGGATAATAATATGTGTTTAACCACCAGGTGGCATTGACAGTCATTTATCTAATCATGTTCAGCAATAGGAAACCGGGTTCTGTTGAGTCCCCTACTCACTCTAGTGGTATGTGCTTGCTTGTCTAGCAAAACTGTAATTATTAAGTGCTGCTTATGGTTCTCAGAAGATAATCAACTTTCCTTTCTTAAATTCTCCTCACTCAAAGGCAGCCTTGAATATTGTCAATGGGTATGTAACATCATAGATTTACCCAACCAGAAGGTAGTTTGAACTCCTATCCTTGGGTGCACCCCACTTTCTTCTTTAAACTTGGCTGCACAAAGAGGCAAAGACATATTTGGAGACTATAGAAGTTCTTATGCTTATAGAAGTGATGCAAATATATAAGCAATACATAATAGCTAGCATGAATACAATTTTAAAAGGAATCTACCAAGTTTTTCTCTTAAACCTGGAAATATCCTATCTGGAGTCCAAAGTTTTAGAAGATACATAGTCTAAAAATATTTGGGTTTTTTTTAATGGCTATAGTCCTTTACAAAAGGAAAAGGAGTACAAAGGACAGTTTCCATGGGAGGTAAAGCTCATCATTTCAGAAGGTCAGGCTAAAGCTAAACATATAAAAATTTTGGATAAATTCTGGACCTAGATTTCACATATAGGGAATGGATTTGAGATCCAGGACTTGGAAGAAGAGCAATACTCCTATTATAGGTAATATTCTTGTTCTTGGTTTTCTTGTTCTGTCAGGAACCTCTGTTCATGTCTGGCCACAGGTAGCTGAATGGAATCAGTGGCTTCCATCTCTGACTTTAATACTTTACGTGGTTCCCATTGCTACAGTTGCATTTCTTTTTTTCATTTCATATCAGTAACTCCCACCTCCATCATGGTAAGGCAGCTCATGTTGACTCTGGAGAGTTGATTGTTAAAATTTCAATGTGAGCATTTACTCTTGAAATTCAGCAATTTCTACAAATCAGGACTTTATTTATTGTTTTATTGATTGTATAGGCTTAAGAAAATTATGGAAAAATTTTAATAATGCAGATTAAATTTAAGAGAGTGTTGTTATGCATTTCCCCCCTCCCCAAGAGTTGACTGTTAAAATTTACTAGCACTGCCCCAGTTACTGTGGACTTTGCATTACATATGGTCTACATGAATGTCAGTTAAGTACTGCATAAATGCTAGCCATTATTATTGATGATGACTCCTATGACTATATAGTTAACTTTTGCTTATTATTTACAGATTAGCTAAGAAGACAAATTTTGAGAAATTCAAAATAAAACTTTATTAGTCTACAAAATACCTTAAGACTTACAAATGAGATATATTATATCATTTGAAATAAAATGAGAATCTTCTATTTGACTTTGGAAAGTGATTTATAATTATATTTGTCTGTTGGATGGGGGTCTGAAGTTTCAGTGTATTTGTGTAAAAAAAAAGGTATATTATAAAGATTTGATTCAAATAGTTGAGAAATAGTCCAGTTTCTCCATCCTTTTTCTTCCCTTCTTCTTCTCCCCTTCTCTTTTTATGTTCAACTGATCTTTTAATTCCCTAGCTGAGAACAGAGCATCACCTCTCAGATTAATGCAAGGTTTTCCCTCTTTGTACCCTTCTTTTAATCTTGAGAGATTGAATGTTTAAGTTTTTCTGCCTTCAAAGTAAAGAAAGGGATGTTAAATATATTTATAAAAAGGAAATAATTAGAATAGGTACTTAGTGTTAATAAAGTTTAAAGTCAAAACTTCCACATAATTCACATAGAAGACTCAAGCAAATGCTAAGGGGAGGGAACTTTCAAGACTTAGGGGGCAGCGCTTTCTACAAATTAGCTCCATAGGGAGGCATGCAATGCTAATGAAAGCAAGGTTAGAAGCTCCAGGCCCAGAACAAACTCTATCCTTTGGCCACATATTTTGCTCTTAATCCTATCTAGCAATCAGGTAAATATGTTAGATTTATTATGAGAGAGGTTATATACAGTTTGATGAAAAGTTCATATCATGCTAACTGGAAAAGGAATACTGTGGTCCTCTACATGAATAATTACTCTCATAGGAAGGACAATCTAATTGTCCAAGAATGGAGATGATGTTAAATTTCAACTTAAATATAGACAAATAGACATAACACCTATCCACTCTGAAGTATTTGCTTCCAGTAACTGCAACCACCTGATATAAAGTTAATGAAATCCCTGTAGACAGTCAAATCATATAGTTCAATACCACCACTCCATCCCCAACATAGTACCTACAATTGATTTGATTTGCAATCATCTGAAATAAAGAGTAAGAAATTATTTCTAGATATCTGGGGAAAAACTATAGCAAAGAAATAAATGAAAAACATATACTTTAGAGTTATTGTTGGTTAGAATTAGAAGAGGGGATAAATATTTGTGGATAGATGATTGATAGATAATAGGTAGCTACATGGTTAGGAAGATAAATGACAGATATGGAATTGTCACATAGTAGATGGTTAATAAATATTTGTTGACTGGAAGATAGATAGATATATAGTTACATAAGTAGGTAGACAGGTAAGCAGGTAGGTAGATGATAGATGAATAGATTGAAAATAGATTATAGATTGATAGATGGTAGTAGATAGATCAATATATAAATAAAGATAAGTTGACAGATTGTAGATATAGAAGTAAATAGGTGCTTGGCATATAGTAAGTATTCCATATATGTTTACTGATCAAAAGACAAGTAAATAAGTAGATAGGTAGGTAGATCATTCATCTATTCATCCACCCATCATTCACACACACATAAATCTATTTATCTATCTATCTATCTATACATATATATACATATCTAATATAACTATCTTGGTCTACGGATGAAGTAACTGATATCCAGACCAAAGTCATCCAACTATTTAGCACAGAAGTGGAAATAGAATGTGGTTCCTAATTTCTTGTTCATAGCTCTTTCCATTTGCAACTTTTGTAGAGTACAATGAGTAAAGAGTGATAAGGTCCATATTCCAGTAAGAACCTTATCTTTAGACAATTCTCTCTTCAGTTCTCAATTATTCTAAATATTCCATAACAAATGGGTAATCATGGATCCATCTCCACCTCTTCCTTTCTTTCAGTTTATATTTTTGGGTTATCACTCACCATATGTCAATACATGTACAGGAAGTACCAAAATATTAACATCAGTCTGAGAAAAAAATTTAGAAGACAAATATTCTGAGGGAAAAGCAACAAAAAAGTAGTGGTTTTCAAGAATAAATAGAAATCATTTTGGATTAACCAAGTCCACAATGTTTTTTAACAGTAGAAGAAAACTAAGGAAAATAATAATACTACCTTCCAATGTTGTAAAGATAAAATGAGATCATATTTATAAAGTGCTTGAACAGATCATAGTGCCTGGCATCTAATAGGTGCTTATTAAATACTTGTTAAAAACTTTTTAAAAATCAGCATAGATAAATTTAGTTGTATGCATGCATTTTTGTTATTCAGGCATATTCAACACTTTGTGACTCTATTGGGGGTTTTCTTGGAAAAGATAATGGAGTTCTTTGCCATTTACTCCTCCAGTTCAATTTACAGTTGTGGAAACTGTGTGTATGTGATTATACACATCCATAAATATACATATACATACATATGCACATGCCCATCCATATACTCACATATTCATATTTATATGTAATACATATACACATATATGCATACATACATATTTACACATGTATATTCATAGATATCCATAATCATACACAAATATACACACATGCATTCCTATACAAATAAACTTGTTTATTTCCACTTAACATCTGTTTCACTGAAAATAGATAGTATCTTCTTCCATATGTCCAAATTTTTCCATAGTTTTCTAAATCATAATTTCCTCTACCAAAATATTTCTACCTTAGACTATCTTGTTATTTTAAATAGTTTAGAACAAAACTGATTAATATTGCTACCATATATTATAGTTTTCCAATTTTTCTCTTTTAATTGAATCTATTTTAGCTTTACCTTTCTGTGATCACAATGAAAGCCCCTGCTTTTTTATAATACATTCTACTCTTAACCTTTATTTTGTTTGTGCCATCTTTCATTTTTGAAAGCAACAACCCCTCCTCATTCTCTCCTTTACTTCTACCTTCTATTTTGCCTTTCTATTCTTTAACCTAACCCCACCCCCAACAAGAATCCTTTCCTTATGTACTCTTCTATACTCCTCCATTCCTGTTACACTGACCTCTAAAAAAACTTGTTTTTATTATTCTAAATTTTGTAGACTAGAACGAATATGAACATTTCTATGTACAAATAGTAAGAACAGAATATTGGGTATGAAATTGCTAATCTCTGTCATGTAAAACTAGTTTAAGGGGGCGACTAGGTGGCACAGTGGCTAGAGCACCCGCCCTGGAATCAGGAGTACCTGAGCTCAAATCTGGCCTCAGACACTTAATAATTACCTAGCTGTGTGGCCTTGGGCAAGCCACTTAACCCCATTTGCCTTGCAAAAAACTAAAAAAAAACTAGTTTAAAATAACATACACATGTACATAATGCATATATGTATGAAACTATCGGTATAGATATGAATTCATATATATTTGTATGTATGTGTGTATCATATTCAACATGTTGGTTCCAGATCAGTCCTGCTTTATTGTCTCCAACTGAATTTCTTTCTCTTTTGTTTATTAAAAAATATATATAGTTTTCTCTCTCTTTTTTGTTTGAATCACTATCCCCAACAATATTCTCCTCTCTCCACTTTCCCCCAAATCTCTCTTTTGCAACAAAGAATCATAGACCAAAAAGCCTTAATAAACAAAACCCAAACCAACCAACTTGCTTTGGTCCAGAAATATGTACTTCTTTCTGCACCTCTAATTTAGCACTTTGTCAATGGATGGAAGCATGAATTCTTCTGGAGTCATCATCTTATTGATCAAAATCCTTCATTCTCAAGAAGATGTTTTCTTCACAATAATATAATTGCTACCTGACTTGTTTTCCTGTTTTTCTCATTTCATTCTGCAATAGCTTTTTTTTTTAGGTTGTTTTTTTTTTTTTGCAAGGCAAATGGGGTTAAGTGGCTTGCCCAAGGCCACACAGCTGGGTAATTATTAAGTGTCTGAGACCGGATTTGAACCCAGGTACTCCTGACTCCAAGGCGGGTGCTTTATCCACTATGCCACCTAGCTACCCCTGCAATAGCTTTCTAAGGAAAGTTTTCCATTGTTTTTCTGAAATGGTGCTTTTTGGCTTACTTTACATTGCCACAATATTCCATGACATTCTTATTTCTTAATTTATCCTTTCCTAAATGACAATAAATAGGACTACTATAAATGCTTTGGAACATATGGGTTCTTTCTCAATTTGGGGAACATGGTCTAATATTCTTATTTACTAGACCAAAGGGTATGCATAGTCTAGTGACTTTTAGATAGGATTCAAATTGCTTTGAAGAATAGATACATCAATTCACTGCTCTACCAACAATATATTAGTTTGTTTCCCCCACATGTCCTGCAACAAATGTTCCTCTAAATAAAAATTAATTCCAATAAACAATTAAATTTTAAGAAAATAAATAATTAAACTTACTTAAATTAGATTCCATTAAACATTATTATTCCATGAATCTTTTTTGAATATTTTCCAATCTCAAGGATCATAGGATCATATTTAGTACTAGAATAGATCTTAGGGATCATATGCTTTAATTTTACAGATGAGGAAACTGAGGCTCAAGGGCAATTAAGTTCTGTGTTCATGTCACACATTTACTAAATGCTAGAGGTAGAAATGAAACTGAGATTGTATTTTGCATTTCACCTATTACTAGTAATTTAGAATATTTTTTATTATGTTGGTTTGCTTTTATTTCTTGAAGTATTTTTGTTCATATTCATCAATCAATTATTTTTTGAGGAATGACTTGTTTCTCTACATTTGAATCAGCCTCTATACATCTTGGATATTAGGCTTTTATTAGAGAAATGATACAAAGATTTCCTCTCACAGTTAATCATTTTTTCTCCTAATTTTAACTGCACATGTTTTTTGCAAATGCCTTTCAAATTTAAATAATCAGAAATCCCCATTTTTTTATTTCCTGTGATGATTTGCACCCCAGGTGAGGCTAAGAATTCCTCTTCTATCTATAGTTTTGAAAGGCATCTCCTTCCCTGTTCTATATTCCTTTATTTGTTCTTCCTTTTTTGTGAATTCTCTCTTTTTCTCATATTGGAGATTTAATCATCTCTTAAAAATTAGAATAGCTAATACTTAATTTTTAAAAATTCTAGTATTGGAGTGGCTAGGTGGTGCAGTGGATAGAGCACAGGCCCTGGAGTCAGGAATACCTGAGTTCAAATCCGATCTCAGACACTTAATAATTACCCAGCTGTGTGGCCTTGGGCAAGCCACTTAACCCCATTGCCTTGTAAAAAAAGAATAGTATTATATATTATCCTTTTGGTTTTATATATTAGTCTTTTAATTTTTAATTATATTTGGTTTTCAGAATTTGCAGTTTTTTGGGGTTTAGTTTATGTGTTTATTTCTACTTTTTCTTTTTATTACATGCCTAATTCATTGGATTTGCTCTTTTTCTCTTTTGTTGATAAAAGTGTTGGTTATAAAAGTCTTCCTGAAAACAGCTTTGACTGTATTCTGGAAGTTTTGACATCTTTACTTATTGTCATTTCCTTTGATGACATTATCTCTTGTTTCTGTGATTTTTTTTCTTTGACCTATCATTTCCTTAGACTTGGTCAAGGATAAAATTGTTTAGTTTTCATGTTAGAGGCAGCATGGTTCACCCAAAGACTACTGTTCCTGGTTTCAAGGGACTTGGGTAAGTTACTAAATGGCTTTAGTCTCAGTTTCATCATCTGTAAAATGATGAGAATAAAAACAATGATAAATATTAGTATTTATATAGCTTTAATTATGTGCCAGTCACAATTCTAATCACTATAGAAATATTTCAGTTGATTTTCAAGTTGATCTTGGGAGGTTGTTATTATTATTATTATCTTCTTTTTTTTAAAAATGACAAACTGAAGCAAATGGCAGCTAAGTGATTTGCCCAAGGACACATATTTAGTAAGTGTCTGAGGTTAGATTTGAACTCAGATCTTCCTGACTCTAGGTCCAGCATTTTATCCATTACACTTTCTGGTTTTCTCTGGGTTAGACTAGATGACCTTGAAAGTATTTTATTGCTCTAGATTTAAAATTCTAAGTCTGAAATCTATTTTCAAAAACTCTTACTTATTACAATTTTTCTTGCATTATTGTCATTAAAGGTGTATTTAATCTTTGTTTTTTTTCTTATTCATTTGCTTATAAGGGTTCTGTGCCTTAGGTATTGCTTAATTTTGTGTGTGTGTGTGTGTGTGTGTGTGTGTGTGTGTTACTTAGAAAGCACAATGAATGGAGTTCTGGATCTAGTGTCAGGAGGCATCAGGAGGACCTGAGTTTAAATTTGGCCTCAAACACCAACTAGTAACACTGGGCAACATCAGTTTCTTCATTTGGAAAAATGAGTTGAAGAGGGGGTGGCTTGGTGACACAGTGGTTAGAGCACCAGCCTTGGATTCAGGAATACCTGAGTTTCAATCCAGCCTCAGACACTTAATAATTACCTAGCCGTGTGGTCTTGGCCAAGCCCCTTGACCCCATTTGCCTTGCAAAAAACCTAAAAAAAATGAATTGAAGAAGGAAGTGTCAAACTACTCCAAGGTCTTTGCCAAGAAAACCCCCAAAAGTAGCAATCACAAAAGTTATTACCTAACTTTTCTGTAATTTATTCAAATTCTTAACTTCTTTCTTAACCGCCTTTTTACTAGATTGGTGTCAGTTTGAAAAGAGACCGATAATTGCAATTTTCTTTAAGGACATTAATGAATTGTTTCTGTAATAGTGAACTGGTCCATCCATTCTGGAGAGCAATTTGTAACTATGCCCAAAGGGTTATAAAACTGTGCATTGACTTTGACCCAGTCACTACTACTAGATATGTATCTTGAAGAGATCAAAGAAAATGGAAAAAGACCTCTATGGAAAAAAAAAAATTATAACAGCTCTTTGTGGTGGCAAAGAATGGGAAACTAAAGGAATACTCATCAATTGATTGTGGCATATGATTTTGATAGAGTACTATTGTACTATAAGAAATGAAAATGGGGTGGTTTCTGAAAAACATGACAAGACATATATGAACTGATGCAAAGCAAAGTGAGAAATGGAAGGTCATTGTGCACAGTAACAGGAATGCAATGATGATCAACTGTGAAAGACTTGGCTACTCTGATCAATATCAAATTACAAGATAATTCCAAAGAACTCATAATGAAAAAAATGTTATTGATCTCCAGAAAGAGAAAAGATGAATTCTGAGTGCAAATTAAAGTATAAATTTTCTCACTTTATTTTTCTTGCTTTTTTTTTGGAAATATGGTTAATACAGAAATATCTTTTTAATGATTTCACATGTATAATTGATATATTGCTTGCTTTCTCAGTGGATGTGGGAAGGAGTGGAAGGAAGAGAGAACATTTGGAACTCAAAATTTAAAAAAGAAAATAATGGTTAAAACAAATAATAAATTTAAAAATAATAATTGTATTTTTTCTATCCATCTTCCTCAGTTATCATGCAAACTCCTTGAGAGTAAAGACTGCTGCATTTATTGCTTTTTTATGCCTGGTACTTATTAAAGTCCTTATATACTAAATGTTTATTAGGTATTAGACAAATATTGTTGATTGATTGATTCTATCTGTAATTTATTTCCTTATTCCTTTAAGTATTTAGTTGCTATTCTACTTAATGAATGAATATTAAGTATTGACATTATTTCATTGTCTATAGTGATTTTTGAAGCATAATAAAGATTTCCTGTATATCTCTTTTAAATGTATCTTTTTTTTAAACACGCCTCAGGATCTGACTATTATCACTACTTTTTAGTTCATGAGAAACATAATAAACTATTTTCTAGTCATGCATTTTAATTATATGAATCATTGTTTCCAAGTGCATTTCTCGTAAATAACATATGGTTAAAAATTGCTTTATAATGTATTCTGCTACTTCTATTTTATGGGAGGAACTTATCTATTCATATTCATGATTTATTATTGTTAATTGAGCATTTCTCTCCATCATATCCTCTAATATTTTCCCTTCTCTTTCCCTTCCCTTTCCCAATTGCCGTTTTTCTAAACAAAAGGAAGTGGAAAAAGAGAAGAAATATGAACATACTTCCACTTACCTGTCCCTCCTCTATTCCTCTTGGCTAGACCTCAATCCTTAGTTCTTATCCTTTCTTTTAATTACCTTTTTTTTTTTTGCAAGGCAATGGGGTTAAGCGACTTGTCCAAGGCCACATGGCTAGGTAATTATTAAGTGTCTGAGGCCGGATTTGAACTCAGGTATTCCTGACTCCAAGGCCAGTGCTGTATCCACTGTGCCACCTAGCCTCCCCCTTAATCACCTTTTGATGATATGTTTTCCAAAGATGGCATGGCTTGTGAATATTCCTTCCTTAATTCTACCTTTCCTCTTAATTCCTATTTTCCCTTTCTCTATCACTATCAGTTTCCTTCTTGTATTTTTATACTAAAGTGCATGTGCAAGTGTGTGTGTGTGTGTGTGTGTGCCTGGAATAGATCCTATTATTTGACTTTATAGAAACATTAGCCTCTAAACATCAGAGGCATACTTTCCCACAAATATACTCCTGGTCTCAAAGTTAAACTATTTTCTATAAATCATTTACTCTACCAAATTTATTTCTTAATGTGCCATAGCTGCTGGATTTGTCATTCCCTTCCTGTAGAACATGTCATTGTAGTGTGGCTAATTCACTACTGATTTGGATCCCACTCCTCACAGCCATGAGAGGACCTCACTTGGTTCAACTACTGGGAAAATCTAAATCCTGGACCTCTGGTTGCTTGTTCCTATAACCTTTCAATGTTTATAATGTTGCAGCCATCTCTAATGCTGTTCACCTAAGGGCAGGTAAGAAGAGAAACAAAAAGGCAAAGAACTGAGCAACCATGTTCGCATGGGCATGCCACAGAGAGGGTAAGCCACTGGGAGAGGGTAAGCCATTGTCTCCCTAATTGGAGGTTTCCAGTAGTAATTGCTTCAATCACTACAGAAGAAGAGTGCTATATATAGTATGTCTCTTTAAGCCAGATGATATTTAACTTCTTTTTCCATTAAAATGGTCATAATTCAATATCACCAGCTTTGACTATTGCTCTTTTTCTTTTATTCAGAATCAGAGCTGATGCTAGTCAGAATAGCTGGATAAATATACAAAAGATGTTTTCTCAATGGGACCAGTAGATGCCAATGAGTATCTATGCTATCCAGAAAAATAAGATAATTTCTATACCTTGGCCCCTTAAAATGACTCTGAAAGAACTAGTTTCTGTTTGCTGTTTGCCCAAATTGATTTTCAGTTAATGTAATTGTCCCCCATTTTAATTTGATGAACTGGCCCTGAATCATTCTCCTGGGTGTGTTGATCAACTTCCTTAACAATGTCTTCCTTCATGATCTCTTTGATCATGGCTGGTTCCTGTTTCAGAGCAACACTGGGTAACGACCGACAGGCAGTTTGGAGGCTTCCAGTGGTGAGGCAACTCCTGAGAGTTCCCTTGGACTTAGAGATAACAGAAACTTCAACCTTCTAACTTCTCTACCCTCTGAGAGACATGCCATAGAGAGATGTACTGACATTGAAGTCAGTATATTTTACCATGTAAAGATGACCTTGAGCAAGTGGTCTTCAATAATTTGGTTTCAGGTTACCTTGACACTCTTGTTTTTTTAAGTTTTTGCGAGGCAATGGGGTTAAGTGACTTGCCCAAGGCCACACAGCTAGGTAATTATTAAGTGTCTGAGGTTAAATTTGAACTCAGGTCCTCCTGACTCCAGAGCCAGTGTGCTATCCACTGTGCAACCTAACCGTCTCTACCTTGACATACTTAAAAATTTTCGAGGTTTTCCCAAAGAACTTTCTTTGTGTGTTATGTGTATTGATATTTACCACTTTAGAAATTAAAGCTGTTCTATTTTAAAATCTTTATTAATTCATTAAATAACAATGATTTATATTTATTATAACATGATAAAATAACATTGTTGTGAAAATAAATATATTTCCCTAAATAAAAATATAGTGACAAGGGTGACATTTTATCCATTTTGCAAATCTTTTTTGTATATTAATAGGAGTAGATTGAATTCTAATATCTGCTTCTAGATTCAATCTTCTATGATATATTATTTTGGTTGAATTATATGAAGAAAATTCAGCTTCACATTGAAATGTAGCTTGAAGAGAAAAGAGTATTTTTTTATGTTTTTGCAAGGCAAATGGGGTTAAGTGGCTTGCCCAAGGCCACACAGCTAGGTAATTATTAAGTGTCTGAGAACGAATTTGAACCCAGGTACTCCTGACTCCAAGGCTGGTGCTTTATCCACTACGCCACCTAGCCACCCTGAAAAGAGTATTTTAATTGGTAAATAATGTCTTAGAATTATTATCAAGTAGTTTTTAGAATTATTGTGAAAATAGTTCTGACCTCCGGGATCCCCTAAAAAGGTTTCAGAGATCCCTAGAGGCCCCTAGACCTACTCTTTCAGAACCGTTGCCTTAAGCTATAACAATTAGAATAAATTTTATTTAGAAATTACTACAGGATATACTTTGTATTAGTTGGAATCAATCTTATGAAACATTCACTAAAAATAACCTCCATTAGATTCCAACTCTGGCCATGGATTCTTGAAGTAATAAGTGGAATGCATAGCAGTCCCTACCAAGACTTTAACCCTAGTGATAAGATGTTACATCTGTTGTATGAGGACCAATTTAGCTAAGTTTGTGGAGGTTCATTAGCATTAGCTGCAGGGTGAGAATTTTATGGCCACAGCAACTTTTACAGATCTACCAAATCATAGAAAGTGTATAGTGGAGGGTGTACTCACAGTGATGAAATAACCAATTGTCAAGGATCTGTGAGTTTCTCAGTGTTATAACTACTTCCTTTCCCTCCAATACAAAAAAAAAAACACCATACAAACAAATTTTAGCTAGGTGGCACATAGAATAGAATGATGGATCTGGTTTCAGGATGACAAGTTCAAATCTAGTATCAGATATTAAATAGTTATATGATGCTGAGCAAGACACCTAAACTCTGCCTGCCTCAGTTTCAACTGTAAAATGAGTATAACAATAGCATTTATCTACCAGGGTAGTTGTGAGGATTAAGTGAAAAATTTTTTATTATACATATATATATATATATGAATATGTCATATATATTTGAAATTTTTGTTTTATTTTTAATTACATGTAAAACAATTAACATTTGCTTTTAAAAATTTTTAAGTTTCAAATTCTCTTCCTCCTTCTTTCAGAAAGAAGCAATTTGATATAACTTATACATATGCAGTCATACAAAAATATATTTCCATATTACCCATGTTGTGAAAGAAAACATAGACCAAAAAGAAAAACTAAAGAAAGTAAGTTAAAAAAACAAACAAACCATGCTTTGATTTGTATTCAGACTCCAACCAATTCTTTCTCTGGAGATAGATAGCATTTTTATTCATAAGACCTTGGGGGTTTCCTTGGATCATTGTATTTCTGAGAAGAGTCAAGTCATTCATAGTTGATCATCATACAACATTGCTGTTACTCTGTACCATTAATAGTCTCCTAGTTCTGCTCACTCACTTCGCATCAGTTCATAAAAATAAATGAGGAGCACTAATCACATTGCCTGTCACATAGTAATCTTGTTCCTTTTCCTCTTCCTTTCCAACCAGTATTTAACATAGTAGAAAAGTTTCTGAAATATTAAAGCATTAAATAATTGTAAGTAGAGAATATTGGAAAAATTCTAACCTCTAGTTGTATGGCTGAGATTTGACTTGTCCTTATTATTTAATTCTTACTTATATCATCTCTTTTTGCTTGCTTTTATTTTCTGTTGAAGCAAGGGGGTTAAGTGACTTAGCCAAGGTCACACAACTAGTATCAAGTGTCTGAAACTGAATTTGAACTCAGCTCCTCCTGACTCCATAGATGATGCTCAATTATCTTTTGTAAACCATCTTTTCAGCTCTATAGGATTGTTAGCTCTGTGAAATATGGGTTCATAGGCTTCAAGACTTAGAGCTGATGATGATCCTGTAGATCATCTAGTTCAACATTTTTATTCTACAAATGAGGAAAGGAGGGTCAAAAGAGATAAAGCAATTTTCCTAAGGTCATAGAGGGAATTTCCATCTCATGAGTTTATGATATGTTCTGATTTTACATTATTCCTTTTCCTCATGTATTCTCCTTTGCAGCAAAGCTATCACTTTATGACATTACATTCCCTTTCTTTTTACTTTCCTATGACTTTTCTCCTTAGTTTTGTTTTCTTTTTGATTTAAATTTGATTTGTCCTTACTTTTGTTTCTTTTAATATTAAACTTCCCTCTGGGGTCACCTCCTTTATGAAGCCTTTCCTGTTTTTTCCCTCTCACCCCAGCCCTCTTGTTAGTGCTCTTACCCTGAAATTGCTTCATCTTTATTTTGTTTATATTTTACATTTTATCCATGTCCAAGTTATTTCCCTTCAGCTAAATGTAAAATCTTTGATAGCTGAGTTTTTGTTCATTCTTATAACCCCAAGATTACCACAGTATCTTGTAAATAGTAAGCACTTAAATAAATCATGGTTTAATAAATAAATGACCCTTTGTACCTAACACAGGTTGTGAGGTGAATAGAGAGAAGGTTCAGAGTCAGGAATGCAATTCCACTATGTCCTCAGACACTAGTGGTGGGCAAGTTACTTAACTCAGTTTGCCTTAGTTTTCTCATTTGTAAAAGAGCTGGAGAAGGAAATGTCAAACCACATCAACATCTTTGCCAAGAAAATCCCAAAATATGGTCACAAAGAGTCACTCAAACCCAGAAAGGCTCAACAATAAACATGTACTTAATGTGTCTTTGCACTGCTCTTACATCATATAATTTGGTCCCTGAAAATTCCAAGAACAAGAGATTCCTTGACCCTTGACCCTTGCATTATCCTCTAGGTTGTTCTTTTTGCAAGTATACTTGCTAAATCTGGCTTCCTTCTTTGCAATACATGATTTGCAAAATATAAGTCCACTTTTCAAATATCAGTAACAATACCTTCATTTGTTAATGGTTTATTATCTAGTTAACAGAATGCACCTTAATTATAGGCTATTATGAATTTATTCATTAATAAATAAAACTATTTCATAATTATACTTACATTTCATACTTCTGAAGATCAAGTTTAAGCAAAATTTTCACAAAGATGGCACATGATGTAGATATAAAGCACAAAAAAACTAGCTATCTAGCCTACATAACTAAAGAACAAATAGAATAGGAAATTGAGAATGTTTTTCTATTCTCTTCACCTGTGGAAACTAACTGGTGTTTAACTACAATAAATGAAAAAAACAGAATTGTGTTTGTGGTTCCCACATTTTGTATTTCACAACAGAAAGCCAGGTTAAGCAAATACATTTATGAAACTTGAAGTTTTGGTCAGTCTGAGAGCCCTGTCTTGCAGAGAGGAGAGATATATATGTTAGGGAAAGAAAACAGAATACAGGATATGGTTCAAGATGAGCAGACTATGGTAGGATTTAGAATAAGTCAACACATGGCTACCTTGGTTAGTCTACACACAATGGAGACTGAATGACAAGAGACATTACTGTTTATGACAATGAGAACATTTCAGCTGTCTTCAAGGCCTCCTTTGTGAGCTGCTTTTTTTTAATGATGTAGGGAGTAAGAGCTGCCCCCCTTAACTCTGAACCTATATCTTACAGTGTAATATCTATTTGAAATGAAAGCAGCTGGATATTAGTGACCTTCTTAATTGTTCTCCTCTGTTAGGGAAATTCAAAGACAAGGGCCTCCTTTTTAGACTTGGCTATTAGACTGAAATTTCTCAATCAGTAAGATGGTCTTTAAATTTTCAGTGACATAAATTTGAAGGTCATCCCTAGAAGAGTAGCCCCCCTTTCCTAAGGGGTAGTAGGTGGTCTGCTTCATCAGGTTTCATAGACTTAAAATGCCAAGCTCTCATAGTGTGAATCCTCCTTTGATTATGGAAACTTTCTTCTGTAGTTAGCACTCAGGAACAATGTAATAAATAACTTCCAATTAAAGTTTTCCATAGGTGGCAAAAATCATAATGAATAAAATCAGTAAAGACTGCATAATAGAAGCCTATTAGCAGAGTGAATATACTCTCTTAAGTGAAATTTCTGTACCTCTTTAGTATTATTTGCCACCAGAAGAGAACGTGCAATTACCAATTTTATCTTATCTTAGGCTTATTATTAAAGAGTAGTAAAGGAAACTTCATTCCAGTACTCATAATGTGATTTTTGATTAATAGGGGGATTTTTATGTGACAAGAATATTTCTCCCAGGCTAAGTGTGCAATGGATTTCTGCCTGAAGTGACTTGCTCTTTTTTCTCTTCTACAGTTACATGTACATACCCACTTAGAAGGCAGATTCCAGATCTTCATCCTCTAAAATTATTTGGAACCTAGAAAGTTTGGGATTGAAAGGACTGATGGGGCTCTGTAGATAAAAATTTCTCTTTCTCTGCCCCTCCTCCTCCAATCCTTATACATGGAATATCAAAGAAAATATCAAGTAAGAAGCCTAGAGGCTAAACAGGTTTGATGACTACTGGAAACCTTCAGCAAGTCTCTATGTCTCTGCTTGCATTTTTTACTATTATATTTTCTACATATGCCCATAGCTTCTAGCATAATATTCAGCATATTTTTTTGTAGGAATGTGTGGTGTACTTGATCAACACTCATTTTAAATCTCCCTCTCCTCACCACACCTCCTTTTTCTAAGATCTTCTCCCTGTCCCACATGAGCTGTCCATAACATAGGTAGGGATTTAGACCCTAAGCCTACAAGCCAAATCTATATACGCTAGTCCCATCAGACCCACCTTTCTTTATAGAGAACAAATATACTGCAAAGTGAGTCAAAGGATTGGGAGATATGGTATTGTAGACAAATTCAGTCAGAAAATAGTTGAGACAGAGGTTCCCCAGACTGTTGATCAGTTGAGGCTAAAAAAAGACCTGGATATACAATTTGTATCTCTAAGGCAAAGGGATATGCTTACCTTTTGTTCATTCCTCACATCCCTCAGGTTTCCCTGTTTTGACTTCCTTTACCCCTTTGAAGCTGCCTTTGTTCATTTTTATATGAATCTGGAGTGTGCTGGTAAATGTTTACTAACTGACCCTCCCTCCAAATATATGTCCTGTATTCTTTTAAATTTCAAACTGCATTATTAACATTTTCTCTATCATTTTCTCAAGTGTAGTCAATCAACAAAAAAAATCAAATCCTGATTTGTAGCATTTGCAGATTTCTGAGATGTAAATATTCACACTGAAAATTTAACAATTGATTCTTACAAACTTCTTTAAATTGATTTCAGCACAACTTAGACTAAAGTCACTCTGCAAGTAAATTACTATAAGCCAAACAAGGAATTACTATATTGTAAGTAAATTACTACAAATTACAGACATAATCCCATCTGTCACTTTGAGTCTAGCTATTTTTTGACTTGCTCTATAATCTCTATAATACTCTTTATATTATATATGATATAGTATAGATAAATATACACTCTATATATTGTATATCATATACAATATATCTATTCTATAATATTTCCCCTTGAGAACTAATAGGAATAACTCTATGTGAGTCTTGTATTTGATAAAAGGCTAGGAGCATCAATCAACAGGTCCCTAATCAAGGAATTCTTTCTGGAAAAGAGTTCTGTATTCCAAGTCATAAGCTGCAAAGTCATCAGACATGGTTCCACTAGATCACCAAATCCAACTCCAACAGGAAGCAGAAAGTTCATAGTAGCCTATCAGGAGCTGTTATAATATGACTTATTTGGGAAAGTAATTTAAACTCTCTGGGATCAGTTACTTCATAATATAAAGTCACTGGATTAGGTAATCTAGCACTACCAGTACATCCTAGAGACATTTCATAAATCCACTAAAGTGAGAATAGGGGGAAATGGAATATTGTGAGTAATAGCTGGACCTATTAACCCAACCTATTATTTTATTTTTTAAAAGATATTGGCATTATTGGGGCAGCTAAGTGGCACAGTGGGTGGAGTACCAACACTGGAGTCAGGAAGACCTGAGTTCAAATTTGGCCTCAGACACTTAATACCTAGCTATGTGACCTTAGGCAAGTCACTTAACCTTACTGCTTTCCCTCCAAAAAAAATTAAAAAAAGCAAAAGAAAAAAGATATTAGCATCATTTAATGAAATATGATAGTATGGACACAAAAATGCATACTACTCATGAAAATATTTAGAATTTCTATTTTTTGTGTTCATATATGAAGAAACAGTAATTAGTGCAGACATCAAATTTGGGATATATCACATCATTTCTTGTTATTAATTTCAAAAAACTCTTTAATAGCAATTGTTAGCACAATCATCTATTCCTTCTTTTCTACCATCCAGTCTTATCAGTCTTATTAGCTCATTGTTTTGCTTTGATGCTTTGATGCTCATTTTTAGAATCTCCCTTTCCCCTTCCTATGACATATTTTTAAAAATTTCTAGTAATCACAAAATTTTCAATTGGGTTCTAAAATTTTTCTCTTTGTTTCCTAGTGAGGATTTTAGTTAGGATTTGTGAGACCATCAAACTCTTTCCAGGGGTTCCAGAGGCTATGTACCTTTTGCAAATTTCCATTTTTTCCTCTATTCAGGAACCTCCTGTTCTTATAATTATTGTGACCAAGGAAAGAAAGGAATCATTTTCAATAATCAAAAGAGCTCATCCATTTTTTTTTGGTTTGTTTTTGCTGTTTTTTTTTCTTATTTCTGGGGGCACTTCCTCTTTGTCAGATTTATAACTTCAACATTATCCTCAACTCCTCATTCTCATTTACCTCAAAAGGTCTTAATTGTCAAATTTCTTCATTCCAGACATAGGCTGAGTTCTAAATAAATGTTTATCTATTGATTAATACTCATGTTACTGAGTTGTTCTCCAGAATTAGCAGTTTTCCTTTTCTTTGGTTGGGGACCCGTGATTCTCGTATCTTTCCCAAACCCTGATACCATTGAGAAAATTTTAGATAGTTATTTTTTGATTCTTCAGAATTTTTTTTAATGAAAATGGTCAGGAAATTACTGAATGAGTTATTTACATTGCATTAATGCATCAGATGATTTTAATTTTGATTTCAGAGAGTGGATGTTGTAAAGACAGAGAATTATCTACCAGAGATATCTGCTATAAGAATTGTTTCCCAATTTTCTGTATTCTTTCCCATCCTGATTGACTTGGTTCTGGCTATGCATAAGCCTTTCAGTTTAATGCAATCAAAATTATATATTCCATACGTCACAATGTTCTCTATCTTGTTTGAACCTGTAACTTACTTAATTTCTCCTTTAAGATTTTTGGATGTTATGCTACTTAGTACATTTTACTTTCAGTGTATGGTACCTCTTATGAAGATGCAATTTCCTTTCTTATCTCTTTTAATTAGTTCCATCTTTGAACTTTTGCTCTGAGATCAAGATTGCCACCCCTGATTTTTTTTAGCCTAATTGAATCTGCTCCAGTCCTTTATCTTTACTCTGGGTGTGTCTCTGTTTCAAGTGTGGTTTTTTTTTGGTAAACAATATAATGTAGGATTCTGATTTTTGACCTACTCTGCTATCTACTTCCATTTTATGGGAGAGTTCATTTCATTCACATTCACAGTTATTATTTGTAAATGAATATTTCCCTCCATCCTATTTTTTTCCTCCTGCTTGATCTCTGTATTATTTCATCTTTTTAACTCCTCAACACTATTAATTTCCCTGATCTGTCCTTTCTTCTGTTGATTCAGTTCCATTGAATCCTTCATGTTTTCTTTTTTTTCCCCTTTTCAGCTTCTTGGATCTTGATAATGGAGACAAAATATTTCTTGTTCAACTCTGAATTCTTATAAAAGTTTAAAATTCTTCTATTTCATTTAAATGACCATTTTTTTCCTCTTGAAGGAAACATTTCACTCTAATTTTGCCCCATAGATGCTCCTCAGTTGAAGTCCCAGCTTCCCTGCCTTCTAGAACATCACATTCTATGACTTCTAATCCTTCAATGTTGCAGCTGTCAAATCCTGGCAATTCTAACTGCACTTCCATGACCTCTGAGTTGTTTCTTTCTGATCACCAAAGAACTTTCTCTCTGATGTCATAGTTCTATAATTTGTCTATAATGTTCTCTGAACTTTCCACCTTAGGAGTTTCCTACTCAGGTGATCGGTGGATTCCTTCAATGCCCATTTTTCCCTCTGGTTCCAGGATAACAGCACAGCTTTTTTTTTTTTTTTATCTCCTGAAAGTTGCTGTCCAGATCCTCCTCTTGATTATTGCTTTCAGATAGTCCAATTCTGATAACTGATCCTCCAGGTCAGCTGCTTCTCCAGTGAGGTATTTCACATTCTTTTCCATCTTATTTATTCTTTTGAATTTGATTGATTCTTGATGTTCCATAGAGTCATCAGCTCCCACCTGCCCAATTTCAACCTTTAAGAAGTTCTCCTCAGTAAACTTCCATACTTCTCTCTTCACTCCCTTCACCTGACCAATTGAAATTCTTTTTTTTTTTTTTTTGAGGTTTTTTGCAAGGCAAATGGGGTTAAGTGGCTTGTCCAAGGCCACACAGCTAGGTAATTATTAAGTGTCTGAGGCCAGATTTGAACTCAGGTACTCCTGATTCCAGGGCTGATGCTCTATCCACTGTGCCACCTAGCCACCCCCAGTTGAAATTCTTAAGGAGTTGTTTTCTTCAGTGGATTCTAGTACCTCTAACTTTACACCTTAAGCAATTGTTTTCTTTTTCCAACTGTTGACTCCCACTTTGCAACTCTTCTACATCACTCCCATCTCCTCCCCAGCCCTTCTTTCACCTCTTTTACATGATTTTGAAGCTCCTCTTTGAGCTCTTCCATGAATTCCTTTTGACTCCAGATCACTTCCTATTCTTCATTGGCATTTTGACCATAAATATTTTGACATTTTTGTTTGAGTCTAAGTACAAGTCCTGATCCTCCTCATCACCATAATAAGCCTTCCCAGTCAGATTCTTTTATGTTGTTTTTTTTTTTTTTTTTTGGTTCATCCTTTTTGGTCCCTTTCATTTCCATTAAATTTGAGTTCTGCTCCTGGAATGGAAGAGGTACTGTCTCAGGCTTCTTGTGTTGGGGCTGAAGACCCTGGCTACTTTTCTGGCATTGCCCTGAGACCCCTGGGGAAACTCTCATATCTAGTGCTGCACTAAGGGACTGGAGTAATGGGTAGCTGGGACTCCTGGTGAATGGAGGGGTCTGACACTTATCTTGTGCTGAACCAAGTTCTGAGAGCTGGGGGATCTCACAGGTGCTGAGGTGTTGTGGTGTTTCTGAATTTCTCCAGAGCTATAGTGAAGCACAAGGCAGTTAGACTACTGGTACCCATCTGTTTTCCCTGGGCTATGCTGAAACATGTAGAGATCTGGCCCCACTGGACATTGCCTGTTTGTCCAAGGCTATATTCAAACCTGCTGAAGCCCAGGGTGATTCTCAGAGCTGGAGTCTGGCAGTTCTCCTGGCTGTGCTGAGTAATTTGAGGGGTCCTGGTGTTGGACGTTTCTCAATTCCTCTACACTGGAACTCAGTATCTCTCATTGGTTTGCTAAGGTGGGGTTGCCTACTGGATTGTTGGGATGCTTCCTGTCCTGGACTGTGTTTCTCTTTTACCCAAATGAGAAGAACATTTCTTGCTGATCTTCCAAGTTTCTTGGGTTAAAATATTGTTTCATGCCATCTTTTTGCTGTTTCTGTTATTCCAGGATTTGTTTTCAGTTGCTCTTTATAGTTGTTTTGGAGTGAATATGAATTATGCTATTTATTGCTTATTCCACCATCTTGAACCCAACCCTTTAAAACTGGCCTGCTTCTTATCTTTTTTCTTGTCTTCCCTCCCTGACTCTGAAGAACCAATGTTCCAGAAGTTAGAATTATACAGGCATAAATAAAGTAGACCACTCTTTCTTTTTTTAATTTAAATTTTTTCCAAATACATGTAAAAATAATTTTTCACATTCATTTTTTATAAGATTTTGAAGTCCACATTATTTTCTCCCTTCCTTCCTTCCTTCTTTCCCCTTCCCAAAGGTAGTAAGTAATCTGTTATGTTTAACAACCATGTTAAACACAGTTCCATATTAGTCATGTTGTGAAAGAAGAAAATAACAAAAGTGAAAATCTATTAGAAACTTAAAACAAATCTTAAAAAATGAAAATATATGCTTTATTTAGCATTTAATTTCTTTCCCTGCATGTGGATGGCATTTTGTTTTAGGGACTATTGTGTGTGGGAGAACAGTAAATTATCTTCACCTGGTGTCCTTGAGCACCAGAGTATTATTTTACTAAGTGCCACAGCAGTGAGAGTGGATTAGAGACTGGAAAGGTATTTAAGCACTGGTGCTTTGGTAAATAAATGAGCACTTGGAGATCTTGATGGAATACTCAGTCTGCCTTGTTGGTCTCCCTCCCCTCCTGCCCCTCCAACACTCTCCTGGGGAAGATTGAGGGAGTCCAGAAGGGGACTCAACACAAGAGTCTGGGAAAGGGACTCAAAAATTTCCATCACAAGTCTTTTAGAATGTCTTTGATTACTGTATTGCTGAGAAGAACTAAATCTATCATAGCTAGTCATCACATAATATTGCTGTTAATGTGTATAATTTTAGATCTGGTTCTGCTGACTTCACTCAGCATTGGTTCATGTAAGTGTTTCCAAGTTTTTCTGAAATGATTTCTTACAGAACAATAGTAGTCCATCATATTCATATACCTTAATTTGTTCAGCCATTCCTCGATTGATGAACATGTCCTCAACTTGCAATTCTTTGCTACTTCAAAAAGAGCTGCTATGAATATTTTTGTACATGAGAACTTTTCCCTTTTTTATGATCTCTTTAAGATACAGACCTAGTAGTGAAAACCATCTATTTCAAGGACACCAATGCTTTTTTCCCTTCACCTCTCTTATCTACTGGCTGATGATTAGGTTTAATCCTTTTTGCTCTGGTACTCATGAATATGTGTATTTCTCTGAGAAGACTAATACTTTCAGCTCTTCTCACTCATGTATTACTCCATATGAATAAAGGTCTCAGAATACATTTTAACTGGCATTTGAGGAGATAGACTAAAGGGACTGAGAGACTGGGGTAGAATGAGGAAGGAGGTTTCACTGAAGAGGGAAAAGGATAAAGAACTAGAAGGTGGAGGAAACTGAAGATAAATTTTTCAGACATTACAATTTTGGCAAGATTTGTCTTGCAAAATCAACCTGCAATTTGTTTTATACTAATAACAAACAAACAAAAAACAAATAAAAAAACCCATGAAGTATAGAGAAGAAGGGGATTGATTTTTACTTATGTGCCCAGGCAGCTTACTTCTTGCATTGTCTAAGCCTTTTCATTTGGCAGAGTCCAGATTTTCTGGCAAATGAGTACTTGAGATAAAATATAAATACAGCTGGGTATTCCCTATAAGATCCTCCTTAATCTAGCATTCAAGGCTTTTCATAGTCTAGGCCCTACAAGCACTAACCTTAACTTCTTGACATGGAGGTCCAGCTGTTACTAAACTCATTATGCCAAAAATGTACATTCTTGCCACTCTTCCTTTGTACTGTTTTTGGAGTGATTAATCTTCTTGTCCCTGCTTCATCTCTGTTCATATAAGTTTAATCATTCTTCAAGTCTTAGCTCAAATTTCATCTTCTCCATGCAAAATTTCCCAACTGCTGCAATCCACATTGACTTTTCCCTTGTTCTCTTTCTGAATTTGGGGGAGTTTAAATTATTTTTGTTGTTGATTATTTTGGGGACTCATACAAACTTGACATGCATTTGAGACATTTTATTGGAGGAGGGCCTTTAAGTGAAATTTTACTGAATCAAATGCTTTTTATAGTTAAACACTAAGTCTCATAAGATTTCATATTTATACTTTTAAGGCAATTTTGGTTATGCATGATGTGATCTGATACAGAAAAACTTGGTTTTCCTTTTCTCAAACTGTCATAGATACAAAATTCTTTTCATAAATATTTTGTAGAGATGTGAGAGTGGACATATTGGTTGGTAGTTCTTGATATTTTTCTGGGGAACTTTTTTGTGGGGTAATAAGATTTGTGATTTTTAAAAATGTCAAATCCTTGCCTCTCCAGGTAGTCTGAGAATTGATCAATCATTACTTTCAAAATTATGTTTCATTCGGTGTGGACTTCTGTGTTAACTTGGTGTAGTCGATATTCTCTTCGTGTCCTTCCCCCCTTTCATTTTATTTATACCTCTTCATGGGATTATGATAATAGGGTATAAATGTGGTGGCTCCACTACCATTGATAGAGAAAATAATTTGTTACAGAGATTCTAAAAGATTTCTTTCATTTATTCTCTGATTGTTGTACTCCAACAATTTTCATCTTTAAATTTCCCTAGAATGATTTGTTTCAGTTTGGTTTCTTGCCAAACTTTTGCAAACATGTCCTAGGCAGGATGTACCACTCAGCTTCTTTCTATCTTGTGGAATAAATAGTATTCTAAATCTTCCACGTCCTTTTCTACAAGATTTTACAAATGAATTTATATTACAAAATTATGTTACCTTTGAATGTCTTGTCTCTGTGTGCAACAGAAAGCTCAAATGTTGGCTGAAGGAAATTATTGTTATAATCTTTTAGTCTCCTTGTGGTAATTGATATATATTGATTAATCTTTCTTAGGAAAGGAAATGATAGGTTATGTTGACGTTTATTCTTTTATCCATTTCTTAATTTTCAATGTCAATTGCATGTTTAAATAGGTCATATTGGAGTTACCTCCATTGTGCATTGAAACTTTTCATTTTTATCCTTTCTTTCAATTTGATAATAATTTTAATCCTTGTCCAAGAAGCCAATGTCACACTGAATATAATTGATTAAGAAATGATTTTTATATTGGTAACAATCATTTCCTATCTACTGAAAATGATAAATTTAATTTTTGTTTAGGTTTTTTGCAAGGCAATGGGGTGAACGGGTTTGCCCAAGGCCACACAGCTAGGTAATTATTAAGTATCTGAAGCTAGATTTGAACTCAGATACTCTTGACTCCAGGGCCAGTTCTCTATCCACTGTGCCACCTAGCCACCCCAATAAATGTAATTTTTAAAAGTTATTTAGTTCCAGTAAAGTAAATAATCTTTTAATTCTCTTCTTGAAGAGAGTGTTAATGACATAGAAGCACATGACTATGAGGATGCTTTATAGTTTATAAGTCTTTGACCTCTCAGTTTTCAACTTATTTTTCTTTTCACTGTTCTCTCCTACACTCATCTCTGTTTTGAAGTTACTAGGCACTGAGTAGATATTGATTTAGTTTAGGAGGTCATATCTAGATCTTGATAGATTTTTGTTACTTCATCCAATGCAGCAGATATTGGTATATAAACTGCAATTATTTTCATGGAGGTCCTTTTGCAAATGCTTGTCATGAGTACTTCAATATGAGAAGAATAATGATGAAAGAAATTATATTTATTGTTGTCCTGGGATGAATAATAAAACCAGCATTACCAGCTCTCTTATTTTTCTTTCCAAAGAGAACCCATGAGCCATCTTTTTTATGTGTGTTCAACTTCCTTAGATCTTCTGTTTTCCTTTATAGTGAGAATGTCAAGATTTTTTAGGATTCAGCTTTTCTAAAAGCTATTCACTGGATAAAGTTCTTACACCTAGAATATTTATAGATCATTTAAAATAGCATGTTTTTCAGCACCCACTTCCTTTTCTGCTATATACTGTAGTGATTTCAGAAGTACTGGGAGGCTGCCTAGGATTTGGGACCATTATACATATATAAACATACAAATTTATATATATATATATATATATACACTACATATATTTATGTGAATAACATATAACATATAACATATATATACATTTATATATACACATTTCTAAATATCTATATACATATGTGTATGTGTATAAGTAATGTTTTTGTTTGCTTCATGGTGACCAAGGCCTAAGGATTCATGACCAAGTGGCCACTGCGCTGGTGGTGAAATTGTTTGCACTTAAATCAAGTGATCTTCAAAAAGTTGCTTAGCCTACTTCAAGGGCATGCTTTAAGTTTTTCCTGTATTATAGAATATATCAAAATTTGAATTACATTGACATCATTTTTGAGAACCCAAAGTTACCTCCATAATGCAATTAGACATCAGAGCAGGACTTTATGGTGTCGGCTTTCCATATTCAATTCTCCCTTGTTATGATCATCACCTTTATCCCATTTCTTTAATCAAGGATGCATTTTGTTTCCACAAAATTCTTTAGACTTTGCTAAAAATCTCAAGTTAGAGATGAAACAAGTTTATTTGGTTTGAATGACTCAAAAAATATAAACCCTAAACCATCTTTTAAGGATGCCTTAGAAAAGTCAGAGTTTACAAGCTGCAAGGGATCACTCAATTAACATTTATTTAGTACCTACTATGTGCCAGACAATGTACTACGTACTCAGGATATAAATACAAAAAAAGAGAGTCACTGCCCTCAAGAAGCTTATACTCTAATGGAGGAAAAGAAAGCATAAAATAAAGCTGAAAGGCAGAGAGATACAGTAGAGGGAGGAAAGGGAACATACTAAGTATGTGGGAAGATGAGTATCACTGGGTGGGTAATGAAGAGATGACTATCCAGAAGACCTTCCTCAAATGGAAATTTTGGAAGGGGTTCACCATTCTATCCTCCATTCAGTGGAGTCTCAGAGGCAGAAGATGCTGATGAAATATGAGTACCAAGACTGAAGTGAACTTACAGGATGATAAAGCTCTTTGGTGCATAATGGTTAGGTCCAAATGAGCACGTTCTTCTGGGAAATGAATTAGGAATAGGAAACAAGTGGCCCTTCGTTCAAGGCAAGGGCTTTCAAACAACAGCATACACTTTTTTCCTTTTTTCCTTTTCATATTTCAAGGTCTAAGTTAAGGGTTGTCAATTTAAAATAGAGTGCCAAAACACTCCTGTTTTCCCAGTTGTCCTGATGAAGAATGAGTTAAGGTAATGATACTTTGTGAATGTACCAAATTTCAAAAATGGGACATGAATAATGTTAATGAGCAAACAGGTTTTAAGATGGGTTATGCTTGAAAGTGGAGAAAGGGGAGAAGAAGTGAATGAGATTAGACACTGGTCTCAATGCCATCTTTGGTATTTGTAACATAAGTTGACCATCATGGGCTTAAGCCTTCTTTTCTTTGCCTCAGTAGGTCTTTAGAAACTTAAAGTGAGCTTGAATATTGTCCCTAGCACAACTTGTCATTTCCAATTGATAATTATTGAACAACTTTATACTTTGTATACTATTCACTGGGATAAAGGGAAAGGGTTAAGAAAAAGATACAAAAGAGAGAACTGGATTCCTGTTCAGGAGAAATTCATAATAAAGTTCAGAAGACATGGGTAACATGGACTAGAACATGTACTAGAACAACAGCGTGAGAACCAGTACAAAACAGCATATCAGATATAACATGATCCCATTTAAATGGGGAACATTGTTGTAAAGGAGGAAGTTGAAAGACTTGATAAGAATTGAGGAATGACAATCAGAGAGGGCTTCTTGAAGGAGGTGAAGAGTTGTGTCTTAAAGATGACTGGAGTAACATTAGTAATGGAGGTCAGGGAGAGGTTCATAGTATTATGGGATCAGAGCTTAAAGAGACCTTAGTCAAGTCCATTCCTCTCATTTTAAAGACGAGGAAAAGACTTGCCCAAGCTTGCAAAAGCTAGTGAGTGTCTGAGGAAAAGAGTCAACTCAGATCTTCCTGAGTCCAAGTCTAGCACTCTATCCATGGTTGCTCTTCAGGTGGTAGAAAGAAACATGACAGTTATTAAATAAGCTTCCTAAAATCTGAATAAAATATGTTCCTTAAAAGAATAACCTGCCATCCTAGGCATATAAAACGTGAGAAGAAAATAAAGGGAAGAGAGGAAAAGAAACAAAATTAGAGAAGGAGAGAGGGAGGGAAGGGAAGAGAGCGACCCTGGGAGAAGGAAAGAGAAAGAGAGATAAAGGAATTTAGAGAAAGCACTTTGAGAAATAAGTAGAGGGGAGAAAATGGATGTTAATTGGGATAGAGAAAAAGAAGAGAATGACAAGAGAGCTAGGAAATAAAAGAAGAGGAAAAGCAAACAGTTGCTGGTGTCTTACAAAGAAAATCTTTTTATACAGAAGACACCTTTCTTGGTCTTTTCACGTAAGCATCATGGTTGGGTTGGTTCCTCTTCTCTGAGGATTTCACAGGAAAAGTATTGCCATGATTAAGATCTTTTAATTAAGAAAGCTGTTTGTGCAGGATGCAACAAGAGTACTGATGGAGAGTTTGCCCCAAATAAGATTTTTCTTAATAGGAAAAAAAAGAAACCTATCCCTGTGTGAGTGACAGGTACTGTGTATTCCTTTGACTTGAAAGGGCTCCAGCAGGGGCAATTGTGAATTCATTAAATCATTCATTCATTCAACAGATATTTGTTGATTAAGCTATTATATTATGTGAATAGATTGAATCCTTTGCCCTTTAAAGGGAGGTGAGGAGTATTGAAGATAATAATAAGAGCCCATATGAATAAATTGCTTTAATGTTAGCAAGATACTTTACATATTTTGTGAATATGTAATTTTTTGTTGATATTTGTGTCCTCACAACAATCCTGTGAAGTAAACCTTACCACAAAATGGTGGTAGGACATTTATAACCTTTATGAAATTGCTTATTTTCTCAGTGAATGGGATGGGGAGGGAGGAAGGTAGAGAATTTGGAACTCAAAGTTTTAAAAATGAATATTAAAATTGTTTTTACATGTAAATAAAGAAAAATAAAATGCTAAATAAATAAGAAAGTGGCAATAGGAAATAGCAGACCAATGCAAATAGGTGAAGTCAGTGAAGAAAAGATCTTTTTTAGGAATTGTAGAATTCTGCAAAAAAAATGGTCATTTCTTTATGCCCTATAGTAACTGCCACTCTGAAAAAGAAGGGATGGAGAAAATGACAAAAGAGAAGCTGCTGAGTAGCTTTAGTAATAATGCATATGATTTAGAGAGCCCTGCCCCTCCCTGCTCAACTCCTTCCACCTAATAGGGTTGTGAAGGATCAAATAAAATACTGTATGTGAAAGCTTTACTTTTCAGTATAAGTGTTACATACTTCTAAAGGAGTATTAGTTAATTAAATTTCTTAGTATTGTAATGTCATTCTGTCTGCATGTTCTTCAAAGCTTCAATTATGTTGTTTATATTAGACAATAAGTCTTAAAGGGCTACTTATGAATTGCAATTATCAGATAGGCAGCCTTTGGCTATCCCATTCACCTTTTTCCTCCCACATCTCTCCCCCCACTTCTTTGGCTAATTTTTTCCTTAATAGATAGTGAAACTGTCCTTGAAATTGGATTAGCTCAGGGGAATAAGATTTAGGCAATTGAGAGATTCTGGGTCACCTTGGTACAAACAGCCAGGATACACACCTCTAGGTCCATTTCTTTTTTCCTGAGGCTTCAGACCTTAGAGTAGTAGCATAAACAAGTCTGGGAAGCTGTGCTCATCTGAGTCAATGCTTTATCCTGGATGAACATCCTTCATTGATCTGAACATCTTTTCCTGCTATAGCTAAGTAAAGCTTCTTTTGTCAACTGTGAGATGGATTACAAATGTCTCAGGTCATTCCAAATTCAAGTCTTAACTACTAGAGGATTAGCCTGAGTCAAGTCCAGATAATTATACTCTCTAATATGATCCTTGAAATATGGCTCCCTTAACCTAGGAAGAAAATAAGCCCAGACAAAGAAATTTCTTGGAGGATAGTAGCAAAACATTATATTCTAAATTTTATTTACTCTGGGGCAGATTAATTCCGTAAATCCTCCAACAATGCTACACCAAATTATTTTTTATTGTATTGGCTCCCCAATTCTAGTTATTCAGTCTTATCACCTTGGTGGTAACTTAAACTTAGAGCCTACCTTATCCTCAATACTTAACCCTATTCAAAGCAACTCTCCTCCCTGCTTCCACTTCAACCTACATAATTTAATAGTATTCTTTCTCTTCTCATGACAAACTTGATTTTATCCTTGAAATTTTCAACTTGCTGTCAATTTACAGTTTATTTTCACAAATATCTTAGAGACTTGAAAACTTGGTTCGTAATCTCTCTTTATTCCATCTCCTGTCACCAAGATTGGGGATTCATTATTTTTGTATAATTTTTTTTGAAACTTGATCATACAGTTCTGTGATTTCCTCAGTTCTACCTCTTTCTCAGACTTACTTGAGAAACACTATGGTTACACCATTTGACCTTATCTCTTATAATTGCACCACCTCTAAAATTTTATATTTTTAATACTTTAAGCAAAATTCTTATCATTTAACCTAAATAGCTTGACTTCTACCACTGTATTGTTCAATAGTTTTTCTGTGGTGGTTCAAAATACTCCTTAAGGTAAGATGCATATGTAATTTCATCTAACTGTTCTTTCCAGTCTTTCAGGGATCAGGCTCTTTTTGAAGGCTCTTTAATATCCTGAGACCTGATAGAATAATCATAATGCAATACACAAATAAGCATATGACTCTGTCTTTGACCAGACCTCTGTGCTTCACTACAGCTGTTGCTATCTTTGTAGAAAATAAATTTCCTTGTTTTATGCTTTACCTGGTGTTTATTAAGAGAAGATTGTTGGTTATTTCTGTTAAACAGAAATTTTCAGAGAAATTTTTAGTGATTTTAAGAGAATGGGAGGCAACTTGTTATAAGAGACACTTTTTTTTAGGTTTTTGCAAGGCAAGGGGGTTAAGTGGCTTGCTCAAGGCCATACAGCTAGGTAATTATTAAGTGTCTGAGGTAGGATTTGAACTCAGGTCCTCCTGACTCCAGGGCCGGTCTCTATCCATTGCACCACCTAGTCGCCCCCAGAGAGACTTTTTCAACTCAATTTTTTTCATAAGCAAGAAACAATAAGCCCAATGAAGTCTAATTTATTATAATAATTTTTTGTTAATCTTTTCTATTTTTATTCTTTTGTAATATCTCTATGTAGATTTATGAGTATTAGTATCCTCATTTTAAGATGCAGAAACATGATCAGAAATATTAAATAACAAGCCAAATGATTATAGAGTTAGTAAATTCCAGAACCATATTCAAAACCAAGGTGTACTAACCACATATTTAGTGTGTTTTTTTGTAAAAATATCTTGGTATCCTTCACTAATTGCCATTTAGAGTAATAAGCTCTAGTGATATGATAGAATGACAGAATACTGGTTATCTCTGTTACCTACGAGTGGATTATAGGATGCTCAAACATTTAAAATTGGAACGAACCTCAGATGTTATTAGTCTAAACTCTTTCCCAATTTTATGTAAAACAAAATAAGTCTCAGAGATATTTTGCATACTGCCCAAAGTCATGTAGAAATTGAATGTCCAAATAGTGCTGCTAAGTGGCAGAGCAGAATTGGTGGATTTCCAAGTTTGTTTCTATCTTTATTGTGTTGCATTTGGGATTACAGAATCTAATTCCCTTCCTCCTTCCTTTCTTGTTCTCTTCAACATAATTAAATAATAGGCATTGGTTCTCATATTCCCTGACCTCACAACTATAGTGAGTGGGGAAAATAATTTTAATATTATGGCAAAAAACAATTAGGGGGAAGATCAGCCACTTTCTTTGTAACTTTAGCAATAGTGAATACATGTACATCAAATTTTCTTTATAATGTGGTATTCACATATAAAGCAGTATACAAAGGTCAAATATAGATAATTTGGGGGGCTATCTTTGTATTATGCATTGAGCTTAGTACCTTCTACAAAGGGAAAATCTTGGGTTTTTTGTCTTTGAAGCTTATATAGTATAATGCCTCACATTTAAATAAGTGCTTAAAAATGCTCATTGATTGAAAAATTAGGCATGGTTATACATATTCATCCATATATCTACATTGCATTAATATATTTTACACATATATACAATGTAACAGAACACAATTATATTGTGTTATATTATATTTAATTGAATGTGCATAATAAAATAATATAACATGACATCATTTGATACATTATGACAATGTGATATGATATATGAGCAGATATTATTTAACATCATGCCATGTTGTATACATAAATGTATATTTATGAAGGTATGGATACACATCCAAATGTGTATACTTGGGTAGATCTGTGGTTTTATTACTGCAGTTACCTATTCACTAGGAAGATCAGAATTGCTTCACATTTTCTTAGCCTATATTATTCTCCATGCTTTCCCCATAAGTCTGCCATAAACAACTCACCCACAGTGAAAGAAACCATGCTTTCTCTATTTTTTTTTAACATCTTGGAGATTTTAATGACCCGCTTGTATTGTCTGTCCCCTTTTCTCATCATGTATGATGTTTTTTATGCTTCCTGTTCCATATAAGACTTAATTACCCTATAATATTTATTTGAAGCCCTTTGGGCTATTTATAATTTTGATTCTTTTAGATCCTGGTACTTTATGATTCACAATTATATAGCATTACTATAGGCAAGAGAGATACTGGCATTAGTAGAATGAACTTTTGTTGCAGTGAATAGTTGGGCATTATTACTATAACTGTTTCCAAATATTCTCTAGCTCATTTTTCTGATCTTGCTCAATTTTTGCCTCCCTTTAAAGTCCAACAATAGCCTTCTTCAGGATTTATATGTTAGTGAACTAACTTGACAGACTGACTATCCAGGTCATAGGAGAATATATTTGGAAGGCACCTTTGAGGCCATCTAGTTCAACACTCATTTTACAGTTCAAGAAATTGAGAGGTTAAGTGACTTGTCCAAGGTTGTACAGGTAGGTACATTTCATAGCTTAACAATATGAACTTTTTAATCCCCCTTTAAGAAACGTTATTTATAGTGTCATTTTTATTTGCTACTTAAATATCATTGCAATAAAACTTAAAACTCTTGTGGAATAGACCCAAAATGATTGCAAGTTAATTGAATAAAGGGTGTGTTGGAGCTATTAATTTGAGGACAAGAAGACTTGTACCAATCTTGAAATACGTCAGTTCCATATAAATCATTATCCTTTATCATATACCATGACAAACTTCAGATGGATACATAATAACATAAACAAATTAGAGGAGCAAGGTAGAAATTATCTTCTAGATTATGGATAGAGGAGAAGTTCATGACACAGAGAGAGGAATAACAAGTATCCTAAAAAGATAAATGAATTGTTTTCATTACATAAAATTGAAAAGTTTTTATACAAACAAAACCAATATCTCTACAGTTAAAAGAGAAACAGGCATTTGAGAAAATATTTGCTGAAAGCTTCTATGATAAAGGACTTATTTCATATATATATATATAATTAATTTAAATTAGAATAAATTTAATTTCCATTTGATAAATGGTCAAAGTATATGAAGAAAAAGTTTTTAAGAGAATAAATATAAATTATCAATAGTCATATGAAAAAATTCTGAAACCAGCATTAGATAAATGCAAATTAAATCAACTCTAGATTCCATCACACACTCATCTGCTTGATAAAGTTGAAACAAATCTTAAAGGGCCTATACAAAAATAAGGATATTAATTCACAATGGTAGAACTATGGATTGGCCAAATCTTTTTTGAAAGAAATTTGGAACTGTGCCTTGGAAGATATCAATGTACGCCTACTCTTTGACCCAGAAAAACCACTGTGGGGATTACATTACAAAGTTATTTTTTAAAAGCGTAAAGGACCTATATATTCAAAAGCTATTTAAAGGGAAGAAAAAAATACATAATTTTATTATATATTAAAAAAGGAATAGTAAGTTGTACATAATAGATATGCAGTTTCATGTGCAAACATTTTTTATTCTACTCTGCTATGGAAGTGTTTATTTTATTTCGTAAAATAAATAAAATAAAAATAAGAATATAGCTAATTTCAATTAGCTCTTTTTGCAGTGGCAAAGAACTAGAAACAAAAGGGATGGCTATAAATTGGAGAATGGCTGAAAAATATATACCTTGTAAATGTAATAGAATATTATTGTACCATAAGAATTGATGTTAGTGATGTTTTCAGAGAAACTTAGATTTGGATGAATTGATGCAAAGTGAAGTGAGCACTACCAAAAGAACAATTTATACAATAACAATATTGTAAAGAACATCAATTTTCAAGAACTTTAGTACTCTAATTTATGCCATGACCAATCATGATTCCAGAGGATTGATCATGATGCATGCTATGCACCTTGTGAGAGACAATTAATAGGTTCAGGGTGCAAGATGAGACTTTTTCCAAAGTTAATAAAGAAGTTGTTTTGCTGGGATATGAATATTAGTTGTGGGTGGTGGTGGTGGTGGTAGTGGTGGTGTTTTTCTTTTGATTTATTCCAGTACAGAGCATGGAAATGGAAGAGAGAGAGAAAAAGTAAATTTTTGTTGCCTAAAAATAATTAATTTAAAAAAGGTCTAGGGAAGAATAAAAAATAACAACATGCATCATTATTCTATTTAACCTTCTGTTCTTAGAATCTATTTATAATAATAAATAATAGGATCTATGTCTAGAATAGAATCCTAAAATCATGCATTTCTATGGTAATAAACCTGAAACCTTTAAAATTTGTATGCTTTTTATTACCTTTAGTTGAATTTTTTTGACTACTGAGCTAAACAAAAGTTTTGACAACTACTGCCAAATGAGCAATCTGCTATGCTCTTTAAAAATGCACCTCATTTTCACCTCAAAATCCAATCATTTTGGAGAATAATCTGGAATTATGCCTAAGGAGTTATTAAACTGCCTATAGCCTTTGACCCAGCAATGCTAATATTAATTAAGTCTATTTCCAAAGATGACTAGGAAAAAGGAAAATAAATTATATGTTCTAAAATATTTTAGCAAATTTTTGTGGCAAACATCTGGAAATTTATGGGAATGCCTATCTATTGGGGAATAGTTGAACAAATTGTGGTTTATGATTGTGACAGAATACTATGTTACTATAAGAAATGATGAACACAATGATTTTAGAAAAACATGGATAGAACTGCATGAAATAATGAAAAGTGAAATGAGCAGAGCCAAGAGAATGTGATATACATTAACAACAATATTGTTTAAAGAATTAATTTGAGTCACTAGGTCTCATTTTGATTTATAAATATCCAAATTAATTACAAAGGCCATATGAAGGAAGTTACTATCTGCAGTAAAAGAGCTTGATAAATAAAAGTATGTAGAGAATGATTTTACATATATATGTATATGTATGTTATAGTCACACATAATTGTGTTAATGTTAGTCATTTCTGGGGGGGAGGGAAGAAAAAAGAAAAAATACATTATTTTATTATATATTAAAAAGGAATAGTAAGTTGTACATAATAGATATGCAGTTTCATGTGCAAACATTTTTTATTCTACTGTGTTATGGAAATGTTTATTTTATTTCATAAAATAAATAAAATAAAAATAAGAAGATAATGCATCAAAAAAATCTGTGATATACTAACACTTTTATATTATAAATTCAGATCAAAGTGTGCCTGTAATTACAAAGAGCAGACATTCACTTGTCTGACGAATTCAAACTAAACATGGCAGTGCTTACCATCAAGGTATTGATTCCTCCAAAGCAAATACAAAATAATTATTCAATTGTGCTTGTAGGTTCTCTTTTTTTTAAAGGGAAAGGCAAATGAGGATCTTTTATGAAAGAAGTACTTCCACTGAAATCTAATGTAATGCCTAATTTTAACATGCATAAGATTGGAGGTTCTTGAAGGCTATTTCAGTGAAATGTGACCTCCAGAGAGGCTTTAAGTACAGACCTACATGTCTATCATCTGGGCCTGAGAACCCCACCTTAGCTGAGTTCAGAGTTTAGGAGAGCTTGGTACCCGAAAGATTAGCTATTGATTTTTGAATTTTTCAGCTACCACAATTTATGAAACATAGAGGGTTTCATAACAGTAACCAGCAACCATTGAGCAAACAATCATTTTCATAAAATCAGAGAAAAATGTAAAGTATGCAACACTTCTTAGTTGTTTTAAATTAGATGCATTTATAATTATTATTAAATGTTGATAAATGTAAACAGCTGTAGTTTTTTCTGTATTATGGAGTAAATGGAACCATTTTTCTTATCATGCACATGTCACTTCTTTGTCTGTAGGATTTTTGAATAATGGAAAAATTACTCACCTCTAATCTAGGCTTACTACCTTCCTCTTATAGATTAAGGTCCAGAGATGAAATGATTTGCCCAAGATCACATAGCTATTTCAGGACTAAAATCCAGATCTCAGGATTCATGTTAGTGTTTTTTCTACAATTCTCTGCTATTTTCCTTTGGCTTTTTTATTAGCATATTACAGATTTAATGAATCTGCCTTCTTCATATGAGATAGATCTGTAACTTTGAAATGTGCTTGTAAGATGGAAATTCAAGTTCATTGAAAATCAGAAATCAGTTTAATAAATAATTAGCTTGGGATGGAGAGAGTACAAATAGAAACAAGAAAAGAACCTTGCTCATCTTTGAAGTTATTCAGATTTAGTTGAAGCTTAGAGATCTGGATGCTTATCCTAGGATTTAAAAAAAATCTTTCAAGCACACAAATAAAAGATTACATTTTTTCACCCCTTCTGCATCCCCACTTAAAGACTTCATTGCAGATCTACTTCAGGTTGTATTCTAAATTAATTGTATTATTATTTTTTATTTCTGGGCGGCCTATCAAAGCTACAAAAATGTAGTCAATTGACCATAAGGATACACAAATAACAATCACACTCAAGGTCTTTAAAGTGTGGGAGAATCAGGACAGCATCAAGGAAGAGATGCCATCTGTTTTAGACTTTAATGAATAAGTAAGAATTTCAACACATGGGAAGAGCAAAGTGTCTGCCTTATAGTAGCCACTTAATAAGTGCTTATTTGTTTATTCTCATATTGCATAGAATCTATTTTGGTTGATAGCAGCAACAATCTCTCAGTCATTTAGACTTGGAATTTGAGAATTGTTTATTACTTCTCCTGTTATTGTTGCTTTTGTTCAGTTGTTTCAAACAAGACTGATTCTTCTTTGGGATTTTCTTGTCAAAGATAATGGAATGGTTTGCCATTTCCTTCTCCAGCTCATTTTACAGATGAAGAAACTGAGGCAAACAGTATTAAATGATTTAATCCAGGGTCACATAGTAAGTATCTGAGGTCATATTTAAATGTCTTTTTGACTTCAGGCTGGACCTGTGCCACATATCAAATTCATTATCAAATCTTAATGATTATATAGTATTATATATTATATAATATACTATATTATCCTCTGGATTTACACTATTATAATTTTAGTTTGGGCTTTCTTTACTCTTCACCTAGACTTGTTGGCATAATCTCCAAACTCCAGTCTTTTCTCTTTTATAATCAATCCATCCCTCACAGAGCTGGAACAACAATCTTCTTAATCTTCAGCTATACATATGTCACTCCCCTACTGGAAAATGTTCAGTTGTTTCCTGCTGGTCACATACTATACAGACTCCTTAGTCTCATACCTAAGGACCTTTGTAATCTGGACCCTACCCACTTTTTTAGTCTTGTATGTGACATCTCTTTATGCATCTGTGTGACCTAAATTGGTTTGTTATTTCATCAACTCATTCTCCACTCTCATACCACCTGAAATTTCCACCTTACATCTTCCATTTCTAGAATCAATTCCCTCTTTTACTTTATCTATTGATATTTTCTCATTCCTCAAGATCTACCTCAGGTACTTCCTTCTCTATAAAACTTTTCCTATCTCCTCCTTCCTCCACCTCTACTGTCAACTGAATAGATATCTGCCAGTTAGATTCCCTAGAACTCTTTGTCTACAATTTTCCTCTGACCAATCAATCATTTAATCAAAAATATTTATTAAGCATCTGTGATATGTAAAATACTATGCTGGTTCTGGGAATAGGATGACAAAAAAGAGAGAAAAACAATCCCTGCACACTCTACCATCATCTGTACAAAGTATCTTATGCATACTTTTTTGAGTACATACTATGTCCCCTTAATTAGACTGCAAATTTCTAAAAAGCAGGCATTTAAAATTTTTTATTATTGTATTATATTCAACAATAAAAACTTCATACTACTATTAATAATTTAAAATATTATCATGGTTTTTGAATGAAGTGTATGGGTAAAATTACGTACAATTTTTAGGAGGATGGTGATGACGATGAAGATAATGACAATGAATTTACTTTTTTGAGGACTTCCTCAGGAATCTCTTTGCCTTTTCCAAATATAATGATAGGGAATTGGAGTGTGGAGGTTCTGAACAAAGAGACATAATTAGATGGTTGAAGATAGAGGCAAGAAATGGAGGTATGATTGGTATATGACCAGAAAACTTGATGGAGATTGAAAGAGAGAACGTGAAGTCAGAAGATAATAATTGTATGGAGAGAATGTGATAGCAATCGAGGGAGGGAATGTGTGTGTGATGGTAGAAATTGACTGACTAGAAATTATTTACTTCTCACTTCTTTTATTAGATCAAGATCAGAGATGAGGGAGGGGAGATGAGCAGGGAGGAGTTTTTCAGGCTTTGATCAGGACAGACTATAGAGTGAGCTGGCAACCCAGATGCTTCCCCCTGAGCTGGAATGTTGGAGTTGCCACATGGAGAGGATAGAATCCAAATGAAAGAAGACACTTTTCGGAAGTCAGGAGGAAACTACCACCTCAGCACTTTTTAGATGGAGGGAGGGGGTGAAGAAAGGAGAGAAAGAGGGAGAAGGAAAAAAGGAAGAGAATGGGAAAAGAGAAGAAAAAGAGAGTAGAAGAAAGAGAGGACAGCAGAAGAGAAGAAAGAAGAGAAGAGAGAAGAGAGGAGAGGAAACTTGAGAGAAGAGAAAGATGACAAAAGGGAGGAGAGAAGAAAAGGAAAAGAGAGACCTAACTATTTGGAGCTAATTTAAAATTCTCCTCTTGTTTAGAGTGCAAGAATCTTGAAAATACACAATCATGGCTGGGGGAACCCTGGTGAGTTGGGGGGTGACTAACATCTTGATCTATTTTCCTAAATGTTTTGGTTCGAGAAAACCCCAAAGTCCCCGTGCCAAGCCATTTTCCCTGTTAATTTTTAAACCCATCTGTAGTTCAAGGGAAATCGAATCCATATGTTTTCAATTCATTTACACTTAACTTATTAAAATATTGCTTTGTAAGAGCTATTTGATGTCCAGGAAGCCATTTGTGTCTTTTAAATAAATCTTTTAAGGCCTTTTTTCTTAGAAACAGGAAATTGCATTTTGCCAAATGCAAATTAACTCGCACCTCATAAAGTTCAAGTCCAGCTCAAAACATACAATGCGTGAGCCTAGGGTGGGTTTGAAACTTGGCAAACTATCTCAAGGTTTAATCTAAACCAAAAGACAGCAATTGGGAGGCTCCAGGGTAATTCCAAAGTATGGCATTGTTGAACTCTGCCAGTGGAAAGTAGGACCTCAGCACTACTTCACTCTCAATTATATAGGCTGATTATTCAGGCTGAGGATAATCCTCCTCCCTAGTTAGCAGTGATGGGAGGGATGTTAGGAGGATCTGGCTGTTGCCACACAAGAGGCATTTACTTCATATAGTTTTTGATAGCTGCAGGAGGCATCTGAAAGCAATATCACTCCATCAGTGGTAGGATTGCTTGCACGGTAGAGAGAAAGGGAAGCCCAGCTAAAGAGATCTGATGGGGTTGTGGAACTTGTTCCCCCCTCTCCTTCCCCCCTCCCCCTTCATTCTGTATATAACAGCAGAATGGAGATCTAAGTATCTTAAGGACAAAAGAGTAGGGAATTGATTCACTGAAATTGCTGAAACATTTATGGTTGCTCACCTTTGTGTACATTCTCTTTTTCTCTCTACAGGTTTTAGTAGGGACATATCTGACTTTCTTTTCTTCTTTTCTGTTCACCACTTTCTCCTGAGATTAGAAGGGGTTAGGGAAAACGAAAGAAAACTCAACTCTCTTGAAATGCCTAATATAAGTAGTGCTGGGTTATATTTGGGTTGGGATGGAGGCATGGGTCTTTTGACTCCAAACTTATTGAGCTTTTTGTCACTCCATGACTAATAATTGAGTTGATATCAACAAATCATTTTTTTTCAGAGGCATTATGTGATGAATACAGTCTAGGTATAAAGTGGAGAACTGAGTCCAGACATTTCATTGAACCAAAGGGGCAAGGTGAATTGTGTTTAGCCCCCTTGTTATCGTTAATCATCTCACATGGATGAACATCTCATAGCAACATTGTAAAGTGTTTATGGCATTGTGTTGGAGTAAGAAAGATCAAATTTTTCCCCAGATACTTATTAGGTTTGTGACCCTAGGTGCACTACTTAACTTCTCTGTGAACCAGTTTCTTCATCTCTAAAATGAGGGGGTTAAACTTTATGGTCTCTAAGATCCTTTGCAGCTCTAAATCTATTATTTTTATGAATTTCTCTGCTTTAAATGCCCTTTGGGCTGGGAGATTAGGAATCAGTTTGGAGAAAATTTGAAGTAGCTTTCTCAAGAGTGAACATATACTCCAAGGGAAACTGAGGTCAAAAGATAAACTAAGAGAACCCCAAATATCACCTAGACTGAAAGAAGATTCAGTTGATTATGCTCAAACATGTATTGTATCTCAGGAAACTAAGGCTCTACTGGTGATTCTCTTGAAATGGATTCTCTTGAGATATGGGAAGTCTGTGCTATCAGTGATGCCCATTTATTATAATTTGAACCAAATGTCTGAATTCTATACTTGGCCAAGACTATACTTCTTCCCCCCCCCCCCCATCCCCTCCTCATATCATTGATAAATGATAGTAATGGAACACTATTGTGCTAAAAGAAATGACAAAGAAAAATCTGGAAAGACTTACATAAACTGATGCAAAGTGAAGTGAGTAATATCAGGAGAACATTGCACATAGCAACAGCAATGTTGTGTGATAATGAACTCTAAATTAAACTCTTCACAGCAATACAATGAACTAAGACAATTCTAAATAATTCATTATGGAAAATCCTATCCACATCCAGAGAAAGAACTGATGCTATCTAAATGGAAATTAAAGCATAGAATTTTAGTTTTCTTTATTGTTTTTGTTTTTCTTCTTTTAGTGTTTCCTTTTTCACAGTATGATTAGTAAGGACTATATTTTACATGCTTGCACATATGTAACCTATTTAAAATTTTTACCTTTTTAAGGAGGGAAGATGAGAGAGAGAGAATTTAGAATTCAAAATCTTTTTAAAATGAGTGTCAGGATGGCTAGGTGGCATAATGGATAGAGCACTAGCCACGGAGTTAGGAGAACCTGAGTTCAAATCCAGTCTCAGACACTTAATAATTACCTAGCTGTGTGATCTTGGGCAAGTCACTTAACCCCATTGCCTTACAAAAAAAACAAAATAAAAATAAAAATGAGTGTGAACAGGTTGTGGCATGTGATTATGATGGAATGCTATTCAGCCATAAGAAATAATGAACAGGATGCTCTCAGGAAAATCTGGAAAGACATACATGATCTGATATAAAGTGAAATGAACTGTGTACAAAATTATAGCAATATTATAGGATAATTAGTTTTTCTCAGTAATATTGTTATCCAAGACAATTTGGAAGAATTTATGATGAAGAATGATATCTACCCTCAGAGAAAGAACTGTTTGAATAATGGTTGAAGCATTTTTTATTATTTTTCTTGTGGTTTCTTTTTGAAGGGATATGTATTTTTTCATAATATGACTATTATGGAAATTTTCCATATGACTGCATATTTGTAATTTATGTCAAGTTGCTTCCCCAATTGGGGTGAGGTGAGGCAGGAGGAAGGAAGAGAATTTGGAAATCAATGCTTTAAAAATGAATGTTAAAAATTATCTTTATATGTAACCAGGAAAAAATAAAATACTAAATAAAAATGTGTTTAAATTGTCTTTATGTGTCATTAGAAAAATAAAATACTATCAAAATAATAGAGATTGAAGTAAAAATCAAAAGGAATTCATTGTAGACATGTCCCACCTGTGACACATATTGGTTGAGTAAATCTGTTTAAATCAATTAACTTCTCAGTGTTCCAGACAGCTCTCTGTATGTTACATAGCTAGTTGGGTAGCTGTCTTGACATAGCACTTGAGTTCCAATCTGGCCTTAGACATTTACTATTTATATGTGACTCTGGGCAAGTCATTTAACCCCCTTTGTCTCAGTTTCGTCACATATAAAATGAGCTGGAGAAGATACTTCAGCATCTTTACTAAGAAAACCACAAATAGGGACATGAAGAGTCAGACATAACTGAAATGACTGAACTATAACAGCAAACAAAATCTGCTTTCATAGGGGGAGTTTCCTCACTGGAAGCTCCTTATATAATGACATAACAGGTGCAGACCAAAAGGAGAAAAAAAATGAGAATCCATAGCACGATTAAAAAAACAAACAAAAAAAGCTAGCAAGGAGACTATAGCAATATTTCACAAATATCCTACACTGTGACCAGTTGGGATTTATATCAGCAAAGGAGGGATGTTCAATATTAGAATAACTATAAATATAATCAATAGCACATCAATAACAAAAATAACAACAATCACAAGATTATATTAATAAATACAAAAAAAAACTTGTCAAAAAGATTCCATGGCATTTATTCCCTGCTGGGATATAGTCTGTTAGGTTCACTTTTCTCTACTTAAATGGGGCTAAGTCTTATAAATTCTAAATGTTCTCTTCAAGATTTGGAAGGCTTTGAGGACCATGTAAGCCAAAGACCTCTTCATCTAAAATTTTGTATTACTGTCCTATATTTTCTGGTATTGCAAGTTGTCATATCTCTTTTAGATTCTTACTGACAATTGGTTTGTTGAGTCCTGTCTGGTCTGTCTATTCCAAAGAAGACATACATTTCTTGGAAGGAGCCACATAGGTCTGTATTTATTTTCAGACAGAAAGGAACCAAAGAGTTGATCTATGCTACTTGGGTCATTTTCTTCCAGGAAAAGGTCTTTAGGAAATGATCACTTAGACTCAGGAGAGTTAGAAGGAAAGAAATAACAAATTTCAATGCTGAAAACTCGTAGCATTCATTGCCATACTTTTTATAAATATTCCAATTGATCTTCACAACAATTTTGGTATGGGTAATATTACTCTTATTTTTTAGTTGAGGAAACTGAGTCAGAAAGGGGTTAAGTGACTTGACCAAGGTCACATGGCAGGTAAATATCTCAAGTAGACTTTGACCTGAGGTCTTGCTGACCCCAGATTCAGTTCTCTATCCCCTGTGCTACCAGCTGCCTTTAGGAAGTTTGATACCTTCTATGCTTTATGGCACAAGTACATTTTAAATACTCTCTGAGAGTATCTCTATGGTTTATCCTAAACAGGATGTATTTGTCTTTGATGAGAACATTAGAAGAAAATTTAGGGAAGGCAAAGGTTATGTTTCTTGACATCAACATCAAAATATTAAGTTCTTACTTCAAGCATTTCTTATTGCCATAGTTATTGCTCACTCATTTCCAGCTGTGTCTGACTCTTTGTGACTCTATTTGGGTTTTCTTGGCAAAAATGCTTCAGTACTTTGCCATTTCCTTCTATAGTTAGTTTTACCAATGAGGGAACTGAGGCCAAGTTAAGTGATTTGCCCAGGGTCATCCAGCTTGTTAAGTTTCTTGAGGCCAGATTTGAATTCAGGGAGATGAGTCTTCCTGACTTCAGGCCCAGCCCTCTAGCCACTATGCTACCTAGCTGCCCTCAAGTATCTCTAGATTCCCTTAAATTAATTACAGAACTATACCAGAGACATATTCAAGAATTGTAACTGAGATGTAGAGTGATGAAATGGTAAAGCCAAGAGAAATGAAGTAAGGTAGTGCAGAATCAGGACCAAAACATATGTCTCTTGTTAGTCATGAATTTTTATTACTTTTCTTGAATTTATTTATATTCTTAGTGTGTATTATTTCCTAGTAGTATTTGCATGTAAATGCTCAACAAATATTTGTTTCTGGAGTAATGGGTTCCCCATATTTAATCCTTACTGTTTAAAATAGGATTAAGACTGTCTTTTTAAACTTTAAGGGACTTCCCTTTCTCCACTTAATAAATCATTCTAGTTTTAGGTAGAGATAAAGACTCCAAAGAAAATAAGATTCTTAATATTCATGTCTGTTAAGAATGGGATAGAATCTGTGGTATATACCACACATACACACACGCACACATATATTTACACACATATAAAAATATATTTGGAGGGATATATACACATATGGTATTATGATACAGTATATATAAATGGCAAACATATAAAGCATGTACATTTATTCATATAAATAAAATGCTATATATGAATGTGTACATATATTTTGTGTATAAATATCACACATATATAATGGCACATATATGTATAGACATACATACACACAAATGGGATATCTATATATGCTTGTACAGATGAAGAGCTCTGCCACATTTAAATCTAAGCTACATGCAAATCAAGACATCACCCTCATGAGCTCATTGGTCCTTTTCAAGAACAAAGAATGAAAAAAAACTGCAACAAAATGTGAGGTTTTAAGAACATCTATAAGGTGCTTTAACTCTGATATTCTATGAGTATATGATAAATAACAAGCTTCCCAGATCAAAAGCAAAAGGTTTGAATAGCGTAACAATATGTCAATAAAGTTATGAGACCACCATTTTAAGACTTACATTGCATTTACACATTATAAAAAGTGCAAGTTTAAACATACTCAAGTAATTTGAAAAAGACCCAATATCTAAGTACAAAACATTCAATTAGCCACATGTGGTTCTTTTGTATATGATCTATATGGATATATTAATTTTGATATTTACCTCTTGATGTATGCATAATGTATAGTTGATATTTTAGGAATTAAATATAAATTTAGTGATTTTTCAATATTTAAATTAACTATTGACAATCATTTTGGGTTTTTCATAGTGTTGAGAAGATAGGAAACATCTTTTAGAATGATCTTGAAACTTGTCTAAAGATGAGTGTATATAAAATTATTATTATGGTATTTTGCACATAGCATTCCCTATCTGAAACCCTCCTCCATTATTTTCAAAACCTAAGATACTAGATCAATCATTCAAAACTCTACCCTTAAGAGAGTACCAAGTGGTTCTCTTGAGTTTTACATAAAAGAATAATAGATTCACCTCTAAAACACACCAAGATTCCCAAAAATCTTTTATGATACCAAATCCATTCTAGCCTATCCCATCATAACTGTGCTCTGTAATTAAGAGATTATAAGGGCTCAGTCCCACTTGTTACAAGCTAAGTCTGCTACCCCAACCTTCCAGAGCAGCCAAAAAATGGATGGGGATTGTCTCTTGGGGTTCATCATAATGAGCTCTTATCAATATAACTGGTTTATATGGGGAAAGAGAATAATGAAAAAGGTTAAAGAGAAGGGATTTATAACTGGAATATGGGGAATTTGGAAAAGAAGAAGTTAGGAAAATGAAGCTGACTTTTCAAGAGGTTTCAGGTAGAGTTGACTTTTTACATAATGAATGTTGGTGTAGTTTGTCTTTGGCACCCCCTACTTCCCCTACTTTTTCTGGTATCATCTCACTGTATAACTCTCATACCTCCCCTACTCTTCTGCCTCTCATAAAATAAACTTTTTCACTTCCTCAATACATTAAAATATATATTATATCACAATTGTGGATGTTCTTGATCCTGAAAGGAATTCTTGTAAACCCTAATAGGGTTTTTTTTTTTACAAATTTTTAAAAAATTTTTTTAATTTACAAATTACAAATTTGTACAAATTACTTTTAATACAAGTTAAAAATTTTAATACAAATTAATTTTAATTTACAAATTATCCTAATAGATAATTTCATGAGTAGCTATGTCAACAATTCTCTTCACCTGATGGCCAATGCTCCCCAAATCACAGACTAATAGAATCTAAGGATTGGAAGGCTCTTCCTCTCATCTAGTCCAACACACACAAAGAAAGAATTTAGTCATTCAATATAATATACCTATGAAGTAGTTATCAATCTGTATTTGAAAACCTCTATGGAGGGGAACTCATTACTTCTTGAGGAATCCAATTCCAGACAGTAATAATTATTAGAAAGAATTTTTTTCTTCTAAGATCACCTAAATTGTTCTCTTTATAATTTTGACCCACTCATCACTCCTGATTCTTCCTTCTAGGTGCAAATAAAATAAATCTAATCCCTGTTACACATGGCAACTATTCAAATACTTGCATGGAATTACTCTTCCCAGGACTCTGTAATTATTAATTATGGGATCTGTGATCTTAAGAATAGGACAAGTGAAAAGGCACTCATGACTTTATATGGTTATTTCAATTCTGGGAATCTCTGTTAACAAGTTTCTTCTCTAGTTTACCTAGATCCAAGTAAAAATCTGCCTCCTTACAACTTCTTATTACTCATAAATATGTAGAATGCTAGAACTGAAACTATCTCTCAGATATGATGAAATAAGAATATTGCTATGGACTTTGTTCTTTTAGGGGAGTTCAGAGTTACTGTTGTATGGTTAGTTATTAGAAAGGAGCAGTTGATGGGAGAGAGAGTCTGGATTTTAGTTTATGATTTATAAAGACCAAAAACTTACAGATATAACACATTCAGTTTATACAAATATATGTATATGTAAATATATAGATAGATAGATAGATAGATAGAGTGTGTATATACATACATATACATTATATATATATATATATATATATATATGTATATACGCCACCATTACCACTCTCACCAAGACAACATAGATAGTACTGACCCTACCTCACTCCCTAGATTGTACATTTATAACATTTTTTTTCTTTTTTATGCCTGTGTCTGGTGTTCATTGTGACTCAGTTTCACTTGTTCTGATATGTGTGCTTTGAAGGATTATAATTTGTCTAAGTCTCATGTCCCTTAAAGATGATTTTGGTCATACACAGTTCACCCTTTTGTCTGTTCTTAGAGCAATATACAATAAAAGTTGTGGAGCACTGTAATAGATGCTTGGATTAGATTTTTTAAAAATTAGATAGACTATGGTTCAGGCACTTTTGAAGCTTTTAATCTAGCAGATTAGCATCATAGATAGTCTTAAGGTAGTACCCTATGAGAGCCAAGGAGAAACCAGGGTTTGGGGAAGTGGAAAGAGAAGGACACAGAAAAAATATAAATGAGCTCATATCTAAAACCTAAAAGGCAAATATATAATATTTTGAAAAATCAAATATCATTTTAAATCTTAGAAATGAGGCATTTTTGGGTAAGGTGTTTATAAAAAATTTAAGTTCAATCTGGTAATTAATGAAAAGGTCCTTTTACTAACAGGTCTACATGCTATTATTAATATGGGAATTTTGTTGCATGGAGGATAATGATATTTTATTCATGTGGAGTTGAACAAATGGCCCAAAGACTGTAAATGAGAAATTAGCAGAAGTAGGAGGAGGAGGAAGGACATCATCATTGCCCCATCAGTGCAATCTCTCTTAACCTAAGAGTTGAGTCTTCAGGGTCCAATCAATTTTCATTTCTCCAATAGGCCAGCTGGATCATCTGAGCTTATACTGCTGCTTTATTAAATTAGAGTCAGTGTAAAAGCACCCCTCCACCCAATTATTATTCTTTGTATACATGTAATGCTTGTCCTTTATCAATTTGAATGTTCTTGAGTATAAGGATTCTATTATATACTTCTATTACCTCTAGATGCTAGCATGATGTGATGTCCACAATAGCCACTACTCTAATAATTGTTTAATGGACAAAGGAATAGCAGGAATGTATTAGACCTTCACTTAGTATGATGAGGACTGAGAGTCTCTGGAGACTATCACTCAAATGCAAAAGCCAACAGAGTATCTTATTTCTTCTTCTATCACTTTTATAGACCCCTTTCTTTGGGTAACATCTGCTATCCTGAAAAGTGAGAGGACCATAGAATCACAAATATAAATCTGAAAAAGATATATGAATATAGTTGTAATACATCAAAAAGGGGGTCTCAAATGCACTGTTGGGGTGAATTTAAGAAAATCTTCAATGAATCATTTTGATTAAAAACCCCACCTTCATTCTCCTTTACAATATATCCCTCACACAATTATCAAAATAATATTCCTAGTAGAATTCTGTTGACAGCATTCCTTTGTTTAAGAAACTTCAAATTGGGGTGGGAAGGAAAAGAACCAAAAATGAGAAAGTATGTTTGATATTATTCCCAAGCACTACCAACATCGCATTCTAAAATACTTAAAAAAGCCCCTCAAATTCTTAGTAGCACAACCAACAAAAAGCGAAAGTGAGCTATTTTTTTTCCAGATCAATATAACTTAGGACATTAAAAATAGATCCATAGTTCCTTGATTGGCCAACCTTGAAAAAACAGCAGCAGCAGCGGTAGCAGAAGCAGCAATTTTACAAAGACTTCCCAGAGCCCACATACCATGAGAGAATTAAACAACTGGTCAAAAAGAAATTACAGGGGATCCCTGTAATAGTACTAAGTTCAGGACTGGATACTATTTGACAATTCTGTTGCCCAATTCCAAGTCACAGTTCCAAAACAGAGAAGAACTGTGATCATGAAAAAGCAGTAACACACTGCACATACTTCTCTCTCTTGATCTCACTACTTTAGAAGCAATGAAAACTTAGAGGCCAAGAGACCCAACAGTAAAACAAGACTTAAAAGATCTTGGGACAAGCACCCTGTCCCCAAAGTTGAGGACACAATTCTAACATAAACTCCAGATTCAAGAAATAGACTGTAAAATGACCAAACACAAAGAACTTGATCATAAAAAGATACTATTGTCCCAGAGAAGCTAACAGAAAAAAGACAATGCCTTAAAAACATCTTCAAGCAAAGCTTCAAGGAATAATGTATATTGGACACAAGCATTATAACAATAATTCCTGGAAGAATTAAAGAAATAAAATTTAAAAAAGCAAGAAAATATATTTTCAAATAAAATCAAATTAGCATGGTAAAGAAAAATGGGAAAAGAAATGAGATTACCTTAAGAAAAATATATAAAGAGGATTAACAGCTTGGTAAAGGAGGCACAAAAATGTGGAAGAAAATGACTCCATAAAAATTAGAATCAGTAAGGTAGAAGTTAATGGTCTTTTAGATATCAAGAAATAATAAAATAAAATTAAAGACTGAAGAAATGGAAGAATATTGGAAATGTCTCATAGGAAAAATAACTACTCTGGAAAAAACATCAAGAAAACATAAATTAAGAACTAATTATTGGACTAAAAAAAGCCTACACATTTATATTTCAAAAAATTATAAAGGAAAACTGCCCAGATATCATAGTATCTAAACTTAAAATAGAAATTGTAAGAATCCATTGATTAAGGACTTCCAGCCAAGATGGAAGAGAGAAGTCAGGTATTTGGTTAGGCAGAGCAACAGAACCCACAAAGAATAGAGTGTAACATCTTCCAGCAAGGTATATCACCAGGGGAGGGGAGTGTGGAAGTGCCTAGGGCAGAGAATAGAGACCCAGCACAACAGTAGCAGGGAAGGGGGGGGGGACTAATTTGAGAAATTCAGTTATAGGAGTAGAAGCCTTTGAGATATGGTGGTGGGTGGATTGAGAGAGTGCCAGTATACTAGAAAAGTTCTAGTGTGGCTGCCCAGGACCCCTATTAGACAGTGGTTGGTCTAGATAGCCCTCTCTATCAACTCCTGGAATTCCCAGAAGAACCCCTGACATTCATGTAGGAGGGTCTGGTGTTCCCCAGAGCAAACTACACAGAAACAGCTCCAGGTGTTTGCACTTTTTCCAATGGCCCTAGATGTGAGGGACTGGACTACCTAGTGTTGACTGTTCAATGATTAACTCTGGTGTTTCCAGCCCTGACAGCCTAGCCCAGTGATGGGTTGCTGGTTCACTAAGTAACCCCCTGGAGTTCCTAACATCTAAGACCACCCCCCCCAGGCAATAAGCAAGTTTCAGCATGAAGGTCTGTGTGCAAACTCTTCTCCTAATACAAGCCCTTTGGTATAGGTAACAAATTACAAAATGAATAAGAAATATCAGAGAAAAGCAGGGTATAGTGAAAGCTATCAGGGAGATAAGGATACTAGCTCAGAAAAGGAGGATAGAAGGGATGCTATATGTTAAGCTTTAAAGGAGAATATGAATTGGTCTCTAGCCCAGAAAGACTTGTTAGAAGAGCTCAGAAAGGATTTTAAAAGTCAAATGGAGAAATTGGGAAAAGAAATGCAAGAGAAAATTAACATCTTGTGACAAAAAATGACAGAAGAAAAATTCCTTTAAAAATACAATAGGGAAAAATGCAAGAAGGAAATAATTCCTTCAAAAATACAACAGGGAAAAATGCAAAAAGAAAATAATTCCTTCAAAAATACAATTGGGCAAATGGAAAAAAGATAACTCTTTTAAAAATAGAATTGACTGAATAGAAAAGGAGATGTAAAATATAAATGAATAAAACACCTCCCTGAAAAAATAGATTGGGACTAGGAGAAGCTACTGATTTCACGAGACACCTAGAATCTGTTAAACAAAATGAAAAAAATGGAAAAAATCAGAAAATGTAAAATTTATTTTATGGTTATTAACTGACCTGATCCATAAAAGATAATTTAGGAATTATAGGGCTCCTTGTAAGACATTATCAAAAAAGAACCTGATTATTGTTCTTCAGGAAATAGTCAAGGAGATCTGCCCTGATATCCTGGAGCCAGAGGGCAAAATGGAAAGAATCCATTGATTACATCCTGAAAGGGATTCCAAAATGAAAATGCCAAGGAATATTGTAGCCAAACTCCAGAATTATCAGATTGAGGAAAAATTCCTGCAAGTGGCCAGAAAGAAGCAATTCAAGTACTGAGGAGCCCCAGCCAGGATTACAAAGGACCTGGCTGCATCAACATTAAAGGATCAAGGAACCTGGAATATAATATTCTGGAGGGCAAGGGAGCTGGACTGCAATCAAGAATCAATCATCTAGCAAAACTAAAACTTTTCTTTCAGGGGAAAAGATGTACATTTAGCAAAATAGACTAATTTCAAATTTTCCTGATGAAAAGACCAGACTGGCTGAACAGAAAATTTTATCTTTGAATAGGAGATTCAATACATATATTAAAGGATTAACAAGGGAAAAGGAAAAAAAAAACTACTATTGAATAAGATTAAACTATTTACAACTCTACCTGGGAAGAGGATTCTATAACTCTTGAGAATTGTAACTCTATTAGAGAGAATATACTTAGACTGAAGGTTTGGGCATCCATGTCCAGGACTTGGATGAAATTATTTTTTTTTAAATTAAGACATTAAAAAGGAGGGGACTGTAAAGAGATGGAAGGAAGGGGAAGGTAGAATGGGGAAAATTATATCACATGAAGAAATGCGAAGGAACTATTACAATAGAGGGGGGGGGAAGGGAAGGAGTGAGAACTACCTGAATATTACTCTCATCAGGTTTGTCTCAAAGCAGGATTAACACATACACTCAGTTGGGTTTAGAAATTTATCTTACCCTTCAAGAAGTAGAAGAGGAAGGGGGAGGGAAGGGAAGGGAAGGGAAGGAGGGACTGATAGAAGGGAGAGAAAGAAGAAGGGTAAAAAGGAAAAGCAGGAAGAAGAGGGAGGTTAACTGATAGATGGGGGACAGTTTGAGGGAGGCAGTATTCAGAAGCAAAACACTGGGGAGGAGGGATGAGGTGAAAGGAGGGCAGAAGAGCAAGAGGGGAAGTAGAATGAAGGGTAATAGTAATTATAACTGTGAATGTGAATGGGATGAACTCTCCCATTAAATGGAAGTGGGGAGCAGGGTGGACTAAAAACAAGAATCCTATGAAATGCTGCTTACAAGAAATACATTTGAACAGAAAAGTACACACAAAATAAAGGTAAAAGACTGGAGCAGAATTTATTTATTTATTTTTAGGTTTTTTTGCAGGGCAAATGGGGTTAAGTGGCTTGCCTAAGGCCACACAGCTAGGTAATTATTAAGTGTCTAAGACTGAATTTGAACCCAGGTACTCCTGACTCCAGGGCCAGTGCTTTATCCACTGTGCCACCTAGCCACCCCTGGAGCAGAATTTATTATGCTTCAGTTAAAGTGGGAAAAAAAAACCAGGGGTAGCAATCCTTATCTCAGGCAAAGTAATTGTTAAGAGATTTCATTAAAAGAGATAAGAAGAAAACTACATTCTTCTTAAAGATACCATAGATAATGAAGTAATTTCAATATTAAGCATGTATGCACCAAGCAGTATAGCATCAAAATTCTTATTAGTAGAAGCTAAATGAGCTACAGGAACACACTGATAGCAAGATTATACTGATGGGGAACCTCAACCTTCCTTTCTCAGAATGAAGTAAATCTAAATCTAACCATAAAATAAATAAGAAGGAAAGTAAAGAGGTGAATAGAATGCTAGAAAAGTTAGATATGGTAGACTTCTGGAGAAAATTGAATGGAATAGAAAGGAATATGCTATTTTTTTCTGCAGTTCATGGCACCTACACAAAAACTGATCATGTAATAAGGCATAAAATCTTCATAATCAAATACAGAAAAAAATATTAGATACATCCTTTTCAGATCATGATGCAAGAAATTAATTGAAAACTAAATAACCAGTTTTAAATAATGAGTGTTTCAAACAACAAATCATAGAAATAATTAATAATTTCAGGTAAGACTATGACAACAAGGAGACAACACACCAAAACTTAGGGAATACAGCCCAAAGCAGTTATTGGGGAAATATTAAATCCATAAGTGTTTCCATGAATAAAATCAAGAAGGAAGAGATCAATGAACTGAGCATGCAACTAAAAATGTTAGAGAAAGAACAAAATAAAAATCTTCAATTAAATACCAAATTAGAAATTCTGAAAATTAAAGGTGAAATCAATAAAATCGAAAGTATGAAAACTATTGAATGACTAAATAAAAGTAAGAGTTGATTTTTATGAGAAAACCAATAACAGATAAATTTTTGCTTAATTTGATTTAAAAAAGAAAACAAAATTACCAATATCAAAAATGAAAAAGGTGAATTCATCAACAATGACAAGGAAATTAAAGTAATAATTCAGAACTATTTTGTCCAACTGTATGCCAACAAATTTGACAATCTAAGTGAAATGGATGAATATTTACAAAAAAAATATAAACTGCCTGTGTAAAAAAGAAGAGGAAATTAAATTCTAAAATAACCCCATCACAGAAAAAAAATTGAACAAGCCATCAATGCACTCCCTAAGAAAAAAAATCTTCAGGGTTAGATGGATTCGCAAGTGAATTCTACCAAACATTCAAAGAAAAATTTGTTCTGATTCTATATAAATTATTTGAAAAAATAGATAAACGAGTTCTGCCAAATTATATTTATGACACCAACATGGTGTTTATACCTAAACTAGGAAGAATCAAAACAAAGAAAGAAAATTATAGACCAATTTCAGCCAGTTATCACAAGATAATAAGATAATGCTCTATGATCAAAAGCAGGATTTGTATCAGGAATGCTAGACTGGTGCAATATTAGGAAAACTATCAGCATAATTAACTATATTGATAATATACCCAGCAGAAATCATATGATTATTTCAATTGATACTGAAAAAGTTTTTTTTGACAAAATACAGCATCCCTTCCTCTTAAAAACTTCAGAGAGCACAAATGGATAAACAGTATACCTAAAATCATCAAGTATTATATGTAATGGGGATAGACTAAAAGAATTTCAGATAAAAAAGGGGTTAAACAAAAATGCCCATATCACCACTTTTATTCAATATAGTATTAGAGATGTTAACTTTAACAAAAAGAGAAGAAAAAGAAATTGAAGGAATTAGAATAGATAATGAAAAAACAAAACTCTCACTCTTTGAAGATGATATGATGGTATACTTAGAATACCCTAGAATATCATGTAAAAAACTTCTTGAAACAATTAGCAACTTTAAGAAACTTTCAGGATATAAAATTAATCCACATTAATCCTCAACATTTCTACGTATTACCAACAAGACACAGCATCAAGAGATATAAATAGAAATTCTATTTAAAGTAACTATAGACAAGACAAAATATTTCAGTGTCTACCTGTCAAGGCAGACTCAGAAACTTTATGAAAACAACTATAAAACACTTTTCATGCAAATAATATCAGATCTAAATAACTGGGCAAAGGTCAATTGCTCATGGATAGGCTGAATCAATATCATAAAAATGACAATTCTGCAGAAATTAAGTTACTTATTCAGTGTGATACTAATCCAACTTTCAAAAAATTACTTTATCAAGTTAGAAAAAGTAATAACTAAATTCATACAAATGAACAAAAGCTCAAAACTATCAAGGGAATTAATTTAAAAAAAATGCAAAGGAAAGTGGTGTAGGCATATCAGATCTAAAATTATAACATAAAGTATCAATTATCAAAACTATTTGTTACTGGCTAAGAAATAGAGTAGGAGATCAGTGGAATAGCTCAAGTGCAAAAGAAATAGTAGTAAATAACTATAGTAATTTGCTATTTGATCATCCCAAAGATTCCAGCTTCTGGGATAAGAATTCAGTTTTTGACAAAAACTTCTGGGAAAACTGGAAAACTGGATGAAAACTAGGCATAGACCAACATCTCACCCCATATCAAGATAAGGTTGAAATGGACACAGGATTCTGACATAAAAGATGATTTTATAAACCAATAAGGAGAACAAGGAATAGTTTATCTCTCAGATCTATGGAATGGGGAGCAACTTATGACCAAAGGAGAGATGGAAAATATTATAAAAGACAAAATTGATAATTTAAAATACATTAAATTGAAAAGGTTTTGCATAAATAAAACCAATGTAGCCAAGGTCAAAAGGAATTCTATAATCTGAGAAACAATTTTGACTAGTGTTTCTAAGGACTCGTTTCTAATATATATATATATATATATATATATATATATATATATATTATATATTTTATATATAATATATAGGGGGAGAGAGAGAGACAGTTGAGTCAAATTTAAAAGGACATTAATCATTCCTCAATTGATAAATGGTCAAAGGTTATGAAAAGGCAATTATCAGATGAAAAAATTAAAACTATTTATAGTCATATGAAAAAATGCTCTCAATCATTATTGATTAGAGAAATTCAGATTAAAACAACTCTGAAGTACCACTTCATTTCTCTCAGATTGACCAATATGTCTAAAAGGAAAATGATCGATGTTGGAAGAGGATGTAGGAAAACTGGGACACTAATGCATTGTTGGTGGAATTGTGAACTGATCCAATGTTTCTGGAGAGTAATTTGTAATTATGCCCAAAGGGCATTAAAACTGTGCTTACCCTTTCATCCAGCAATAGCACTACTAGGTCTAAGAGATTATGAAAAAGGGTGAAAATCCACATGTATAAAATGCTCTTGTACAATAGCATTTATAGTAGCTCTTTTCATAGTGACAAGCAATTGGAAGTTGAGAAAATGCTCATCAATTAGGGAATGACTGAACAAATTGTGGTTGTGATGGAGTACTATTATTCTATAAGAAATATTGAGAGATGGGGCTTCTGAATAACATGGAAAACTTTAATGAGCCAAGTGAAATGAACAGAACCAGAAGGATATTATACACACTAACAGCAAGATTGGGAGATGATGAACTATGGTAGCCAAAAAAGTAATTTGGGGAGACAACTACATTAAGAGAGAGGAATAGTATCAAGGACTAAAGAGGTAATAATCCTGTTATAACTTTTCTTTTGTTCAGACAATGACTAGAATATTGTGTATGGTTCTATGTGCCACATTTTAAAAAGGAAATTGGGAGACTCAGAAGAATTCGGAGGAGATCTATTCAGATGTTGGACTTCAAGTAGACACCCTATGAGACTTGGTTAAAGGAAGAGGAAATGTGGAATGTGAAGGAAGGAATGTGGAAGATGATAACTTTCTTTAAGTATTTCAACGATTGTCATGTGAAAGTGTAAAACTGAACTTGTTTGATTTCGTCTCTGAATTAGAAGTATGAATAAAGATCAAAGGTTACAAGACAGGTAGATTTTGGATTATTGAAAATAAAAACTTCCCAATTAACTATCCAAAAGTGGAGTGGGCTTCCTCAGCAGGTAATTAGCTCCTCCTCACTAGAAGACTTCCATGAAAGATCTGATCATTTTTGATATTTTGGAAAGAATTCTTACTCAAGTATTAAATTAATTAGATGGACTCTAAATTTGCTTCCAGCTCTCACATTCAGGGACCCTGTTGTGTGCATGTGTATTGGGGGAGATTACTAGTTAGTTTATATCAGTAAAACATTGGAATAGATAATTAATGAAAGTGGTAGAACTTCCTTTTCTGAATATTTTAAAGAAAAAGACTAGATACTAAGCTCTTTACATTGGATTGAGTGAAGTTCTATTTGGATTTAGAAAACTTCAAAATTGATCAAAGATGATCTAAAATACCATTCATATGCCCCTGACTGTAGAATCATAATATGAAAGAACCTTAATGAGCATTTAGTTCACTTCTTTCATTTTACATTGGAGGAAAGAGAAATGAAGAGATTTAATGACTTACCCAAGTAAATAGAATAGTGCATAGAGTCAGAATTTAAACTCAGGTTATTTGGTTCCAAATCTAGTGCCTTTTCCTTTATTCCACACAACTTGGTTTAGACTCCCTTATTCAATGAACTACTAATCTCTGCTTCTAATTAGTATTTCAAATATCTTCACCCTTCTTCAATATCCTTTCTCCCACAATATAAAAAAAACATTTTTTATAATTTATAAGGCAAACTCATAGGTATGGAAAAAATTAAACTGCAGTGAATCCTTTTTTTATGAATCCTGACAAAAAAAATTTAGACAAAATAATTAATCTCTTTGAAGCTCAGTTTTCAAATTTATATTGTGGAGAATTTGAACTAAATGCCCAAAAGCATCCTTTATAGCTCTAACATTCTGTGATTCTATGAATCCCATATCACCCATTAACCACTTCCCTAATTCAAACTCTCATTCAGTCTGAGCTGTGAAGAGTAGGAAAGGAGAAGGAAATCAGACACCCATGGAATAAGAGTTGAAAGAGAATCTAGAAATCATTGAATTACCTGATCTTTCAGTGAGAAAAAAACAAGTTGTTCAGAGATTAAATGACTTAATCAAGGCCAATCTTTCTAAGAGAGGTGTTAGTATGTATGTATGCATGAAGAATCTGGGTCCATGATGTCATTGTTGGGGAACTCTTGACATGGAAACTGCTTTCCCCTCACAAATCTGCAGCTTATTCATAATACATAATCTTAGAGAGTTGCTTAAACACCCAAAGATTAAATGACAGGATAATAGAAGCATATATTTAGAGAAGGAAGAGATCTTGGAGGTCATCTAGTTGATCCCCTCATTTCCTTGATGAGGAAATTGAGGTTCATAGAAATTAAGTAGCTTGATCATATCCATATAACTTATATGTACTATAAGGAGAACTCAGGTTTTTCTGACTCCAAGCAGTACTAGTCATAGTGTCTCTCATTTCCACTAGGAGCACAGGAAGACAAAAAGAAAGTATGATAAAAAGTGCTTACTCAAATGTTTGGAAATAAAAACATTCAAAATATAAAAAGAAATTAAAAAAGGAAACTACAATATGTTGAAAGGAACCATAGACAACAAACCAAACCAGTAATAAACATAACTCTTTACCATCCAAATTCACAAAAGAAGCTATCTAAGCTACAGAAATCTGTAAACTAATATAATAGTGATAAGAGACATTAATATCTCTTTCTCAGCTTTAAAGAAGTCTAAAAGAATGATAAACACAAAGGAAAATGTGGAGCTGAACAATTTGCAGGAGAAGCTATGGTTAAAAGAGATATGATGTCTTCTAAATGGACTGCAAAAATATACATATTCCTCATCACTATATAAAACTTTTGCAAAAACTGACCATATTATTATATATTGCAAACATATGTTTTATATATTGCAATCAAATATTAAAATACAGAATAGTTAGCACATTCATTGTAGACCATAATACAATAAAAATAGTGATTGATTCCGGGACCACAAACAATAAAGTTCCAAATGGAGACTTAACAACAAAATCCTAAATAATTAGTGTGCTAAAGAACAAATTGTAGAAATTATTAAGAGCTATGTAAAAGAAAATTATAATAGTGAGACAAAAGGTCTAGGATGCAACTAAAGAAGACCTCAGAGAAAAAAATCCTAATGCTGCAAACATCTATAACAAAAAGGAAAAAGAAAAGATCAATGAACTGAATATTATTTTTAAAAATTAGAAAGCCCACAAATAAAAAATGAATAATGCAAACAAGATATAAAAATAGAGAGGAAATAGATAACTTGAAATAAAAAAAACATAAAATTGATGAGTAAAGATAAAAGCTAGTTGTCTGAAAAGACTAATAAAATCAATAAACCTTAACTAATCAGATTTAAATGATGAAAGCAGAATATTAAATAATAAAATATCAAGTAAGGTGAAATCACAGCAAAGATAAAAGATAAAAGAGAAATCAGAACTTATTAGCAATTTAAACTAACAAAAAAGAACAAAAAAAGAGGAATATTAGCAAAACTATATAAAAAGTCTTAAACTATCAGAAAATCAGATAGGGATCTTAATCCAATTTCAGAAAAGGAACTAGATCTAGCTCTAAAGGAACTACCAAAGAAGAAAAAAATCCTGACTCTGATGGATTCACAAGGGAATTCTATCAAATGTTTAAAAAATAATTACATCTTATTTCACAAATCATTCTAGAAAATGGAAAAAGAAAGCATCCTACATGAGTGCTTTATTGAAATATAGTCCTACTATCTAAACCAGGGAAAGATAAGACAGTGGAAAAAAACTGTGGACCAGTATCATTGATGAATATTGACTCAAAAATTTTAACAAAATTCTGTCAGACTACTGTGATTTTTTTCAAGAAATTAAATGATCAGGATGTTTATTAAATTTATTAAAAGAAGAATTAATTTGTACCTCACCTCCTTTCCCCCTTTTCTAATTTCAAACCCTGAGGTTTAAACCAGGAATAATTTAATGACTCATGGGAAAGAGATTTCATTGATGCAAATCAACAATATTGAAAAGTTGCTGAAGGAGAAAAAGGAAAGTGCATCAATTTCATAATCTGATATTTCAGTCTTAGACCCTTCTTCCCTCTTTCATCCCTCCCTGTCTTAGCATGAAGCTGTGGAAGACAACAGAGACAGCTCTCCTTTCATGGTGGGAAATGAGGCACTCAACAATAGATTTAATATTTATCTTGTCTTTTATCAAGCAGCTTTCTCTGTCTCTCTCTGTCTCTCTCTGTCTCTCTCTGTCTCTCTCTGTCTCTGTCTCTCTCTGTCTCTCTCTGTCTCTCTCTCTCTCTCACACACACACACACACACACACACACACACACACACACACACACACACACACACACACCCCAAATCCCCTATATTGAATTACTGGTAAAATATTTCTAACTCTCAGCACCAGGATCAGATGACAGAATGCATGGGGGGATTGCTTTTTAATCTTGGCTAGGAGAAGGAAATGAAAATGACTTGCAGGATTCTGACACACTGATCAGAGATTTCATTTTTTTAATCCCCCTCCCCTCAAAAAATGGAAACTTGTCAGATGCCATTATAAAATCATATAGATCAGAATTAGTCTCAGTTTTTCTGTGGGTCGGAGAGTAATAAAGACTTATAAGCACATTCCAAGTTATGTTTTGATTACTGACAACTCTATGCCCCCAAAGAATTTGTTCAGCCTGAAGACTGATAAAGTTTTAGCTAATTTATCATCCTGAAAATGAGATTCTGAGCATTCATTTAGCCATAAAACACCATCGTGATTTCTGACTCCCACCACATTGGGTTTGAATCTTTGGATGGGACAAGCTTAGGGGGTAAATCCTTCAGTTGCAGAGAAACTGAGATTCCAGGATCATTTTCCATTCCTGTAAAATTTACTTGAGGGGGAAAAATTCATTTTAATAAAGACCTCTGCCTGTGGTGAACGATATCCAAGAATTCTTTATTGCCATTGCTTGCCCATTAAACAAATGAATTGCTGCTTCTCCTGATTTTTCATCAGGCAGCCTTTGACAGATATTGTATTGGGAACTCTGCTTTTGAAATCTTACTTTGGTAAAAGCAGCTTCAACAACTTGGGGTAAGGTGAGGGCTGATCCCCTCCCTTAGGGGTGGGGGGACCAGAATTCTTCAAACCTTTTTGCTGTGCCTTTTCTAATGAAGACAGATGCCATACCTTGTCTGGTTTATCCAGGTAGTCTAAGGTGTAACTCAACTTCCCAATTTATTAACAATAGTGATTCATTACTGTGACAATTGGGGAAAAACTGATTACCTAGAATTTTTGATGAGGTAATTCTGCCTCTCTCCAGTGCTGGTAATGAATCACCATTTTCCCTCCCTCCCCTGACCTAATTTTCCAAATCATGTACCTGCACAAGAAATTGTGCAGAGGAGTACATCTATTTATCTTATAAGAGTTTTCTCCTTCTAAATTCAAGGGAGAAGACAAGCCTTGAACTGGGAGGGAAGATTCATGAATGTGAAGAGCAGTGGGTTCACCAAAGTCCAAAAACCCCACTAGATAATTAATTTGAAACTGCCACGCTTCCTATGGCAGTCACTCCCATCTCACTGGTGGGCTCTCAGGAATAAAGCCGGCATGCACATGGAGAATCTAGATGAAAAATAAAAATCTGCTTCTGTTCATTATAACATGACATCCAAGTCACAGTCTTCAAAAGCTAGAACATATTTCTCCTAATAACATTGTAAGCTTCATAACCTCTACTTCCATGTGAATTTAAGCACTCATAATTGTTATCTTATATAAATAATGCCACTTAGCCTTCCATTATTCTCAGAATCAATGATCAGTTACAAGATTTCAATCCAAATTCTCTGCCTTTCTCTTTAGATTCCCCATGTATAAGACACACCTTAATTTTGAAGCCCCAAATTTGGAAATAAATGTATTATATAAAGTTATTGAACTCTAGTTTTATTCATCATAAAATTCATACAACTCATCAACACTGTCAAAACTCCCATTCATCAGCTTGTCCTCATCTGTATTTGATGACGAATCACTGTCTCAGAAGAAGCTCTGACTACTCTCTTGCCTGTGCTCTGGTCTGGGGTTGACCACAAGCTCTCCCTGGGCAACTCTGTGCATGAACACATACTTAGTCCTTTCTGTTTCATGAACCTGAAGCACCAATTGTGTCCTCCTTTAAAATCAGTCACTTCTTTTCATCAGCAATTCTTCTTGCCTTCTGCTGAACCATCTTTGTGAATGCAGCAATTCCACTGGCCTTTTGCTTTTCATTCCATCTCTTCAGCTCCCTCTCGTTTGGTTGACTTGCCTTTCATGGTCTTCTTCTGTCCTGATGTGTTCACTTGGGTTTCCTTCTTCCAGTAGCCAGTCTCAGATTGTTTTCTCAGTTGGAGGAGGACCAAACTGCCATTCAGCAGCACAATTTCCATTCACTTTTGCAACCTGGATCACTTTGAACTTGAATTCAGTACTGTATGAAAATCCTTTTCTGAGCTATTTCTGGGAAGAACATGGCAAAACGTAACCTAATATACTAGTAATATGTGAAACAATGAGCACAAAGACAATAAAATCAAAAAGAGAAGAAAATGTAAGTAAAAAAATCTACAACCACTGTATCAGACACTCCCAGCTTTTAGATCCCAAATTTTCTGAAAAAGAGTGCATTTTATACATGGAGAAATAAGGTATCCCAGAATTTGTCCCACTTCATTCAATTTGATTAAGCATGCTGGATCTCCCTTGGGATCCATCTTAATATTATCTCCCCACACACATATAAAGGGTCAGCTAATCAGCAGCAGGTGTTTCCTTTTATTCAGTCACTCTTTGCTCCTGTCCAGTAAAAGCACAGGCCATTCATCTTACCAATTCAGACACTTTGGCATCCTTTTCCTGGACATACCCATTAGGCAATTCCATTCAATTCAGTGTCAATACTTATTTATTAAGTGCCTACTTGCTGAGAAGGATAATGAAAGAGAGAGAATCAAATTTCAGGAAAAGATCCTGGTGCATTAGGGAAATTTTAATGAAGGAAGTTTGTCTTGAGCAGAACTTTGAAGGAAGTAAAGAGTTTAGACAAATAAATCAGAGAATGGAAGTTATTATAGGCAATGAGACGACAGCAATAATAAGCTAGGCTGTTAAACAGCTGTCACTAGTCATGACCTATTTTTATAGTAGTATAATGTAAGAGATAATAGGCCATCTCACTCTGGAAAATCCCTCTCCTGCTGCAGCACCTTTTTTTCTGATTGGTTAATTTTCCCCAAAATCTCCATTTTTAAAAAGTCTTCAAGCATCCATTCACTTCTTCATCTCCACACCTAAGTCTGGTCTGCTCTCTCCATCATGAACCCTCTTCTTTCTTCTTCCCTCCTCTACTTTTAAAGTTATTTTTATGTATTGGCTTTCTGCATTAGAATGTAAGTTCCTTGAAGGCAGGGACTCTTTTTTTTTAACTTGTGTTTCCAAAATTTAGTGCATTTCCTTGTACACAGAAAATACTTAAAAATACTTGTTGACTTGAGAACCATCTGAATGGTTAAAAAGGCTGGTCATATATAAAATCTGGATATTATTTTCTAGACATAGTTATCACATAATGAGACCTATGAAAGTGCAAGTTTATGTAATCTTCAGTGTACTTCATTCTTAGGTGCTTGTTTTGCTTCTTCTTTCGTTTTTCCAACAGTGCCTAGTCTGAAAGTTGAAAGTGTTATACAAATCAAGCTTTTTGTTCTTTTTTAATAGTGGTTCAATAGTGTGTGAGTGGTATCAGTGTATCTGTGTGGTTTTCTATGAGCAGTCAGAGCCTTAAATAATGGTGGCTGTCAATCAAGCCAATGCTCTGCCCATAGATACATCACCTCTAAGTCTGTTTTATCTAGAAATATGACTCATTCAGTTAACAGCTCATGTTTCCAACCTCCTAACCACTCCCTTATATTCCTCTGTGTGCCATGTCAATCAAAACCTCAGCACAATCAGTTTAATTGGATTAGATAAAAATGTAATAAAATGAAAGCAATAGACATGTGTATCTTGGAAGACACAACCATATTAATTTCCCCACCCACCTCAGAATAGCAAAATATGTCTCTCACTGGATCCTACTGTGGGGTGACAAAAAACAAGAAATACATGTGTTTAATACAGAACTCTAAGGGCTGGCTAGACAAAAAGAGGAATCACTCACAGCAGTTAGCACTGACCACGAGCTAGAATTTTACTCCTAGTTCAAATGACTGCAGAAATCTTAGACACTGTATCACCTGGTTTTTCCACAGTATTCAATCATCAACTTGCTGGGATAGGACCTTGTTTGACCTACTCTGCTGCTGATAATGCCAGAGTCTGCATCAAGTCTACTAAATCTTGTGGCTATGAGAGAGACCACTTACTATCTATTTCTGGTTCTTAAAAAAAGGCTATGTTAAGGCAGTGAAGTTTTGCTTTTCTTTCTCTCTAAACTCCACTTTCCAAGTCTATATACCTATGCATGTTTCTGTGTTCCCACATGGATCACTAGGGAGTATCTTTCAGTCTTCTAGGAGATGTAATCTATTAGAAAAAAAGCAAGCATAGAAAAAGGCAAACATTTATCTACAATATCAGGAGGTTATATTCTGTGTTCTCAAGAAGTTAATTCGTGGGGTGGAAATTATGATGATGGTGATGATGATGATGATGTTTGTCCTTCATTCTCAAAAAGAACATGACATCCAGCACATGATGTGTTGATAAGCAAGTGTATTGGATTTGAGTGAAAGGATATCGTGCTGAGTCAGCAGCCTCCCTTTCTTCTCCAGAGTCATCTGGGACCAGTGACCAGATATGAATCAGGATGACTGGAGATGGTCCTGAATGTGAGGCAATCAGGGTTAAGTGACTTGCCCAAGGTCACCCAGCTAGTAAGTGTATGAAGTCAAATTTGAACTCAAAATTGAACTCAAGTCTTCCTGGATCCCAGGACTGGTGCTCTCTCTACTGTTCCACCTCACTGCAGGGAGTGAAATAAGACAGAAACAGATATATTTTCAGCATATCACTCATCTGAATGGTTGATATGGAGGACAACCATGAGGATTTTCCTGTATCCTTTGGATGGGATGGATAAAAAGTGGGTTGAATTTTGCAGTGGCAAAAGTATTGGGTTTGAATCTCAGCTCTTGCAGTTATTAGCTGAGTGAATATAGATAAATTAAATGCCTTTTCTGTTTTTGTTTCCTCATCTATAAACTGGCAATAATCCTTTCCCTACACTTATATGATTGTGGGAGAAAATGTTGAAGAGAGAAACTGAAGAAAGTCACAAAATGTGATTTCTGATGGTTCATTTCAGTATTCAATAGATCTATCATCTTATCCATATTCAGTGGAGACCATTCATCAGTTCAAATCATAATTTGTCCATGCTTTTTCATCTTGAGTAATTCTTTTCCAAGTTGCTTAAAACTCACATATTCTCCAGTCAAACTATGCAATATGTTGGTTATCTTCTTTTGCTGTTGTTGTTGTTGTTAAATCAGTAGATTTGGACTGCCCATATACTTACTCTTACATCATTGCCTTCTGATTTCTTTTTTTTTTATCACTCATATTTTGGGTTTTTGCAAGGCAAATGGGGTTAAGTTGCTTGCCCAAGGCCACACAGCTAGGTAATTATTAAGTGTCTGAGGCCGAATTTAAACTCAAGTATTCCTGACTCCAGGGCCAATGCTCTGTCCACTGTGCCACCTAGCTGCCCCCTATCACTCATATTTTAAAAGAGGTATCTGAGGCTACTTCTAACATTATTGACAAAGTTTTAGGTCATTTACATTAATTGTAGTGTTTCTCTTTTTATTTTATTTTTGTTATATTTAAATCTCATAAATTGTTTATTTTTAATTAAACATCTTCTCCCATTGTATATTCCCTCAGAAAAAAGTTAAAGAATACTTTCTAATATAGCAATTAGAACCGACAAAGTATGTAACTTTCTATTCTCATTATTTATTATTTCTTAATAGGAAACAAACGTGTTTTTAATCACAGCTATCTGGAATGAATATTGCCTAGTCCTTACTTGAAATTGATTTTCCTTCAGTGTTGTCTTTTTTGACAGTATTTTATCTATGGTGTAAATAGTTCTTTTGGTTTTAATTATTCTTAAATTTGGAGTTCCAATTCTCCACCTTCCTCTAGCCCCTCTTCCCCCCTTGAGAAGACAATTAATTTGATATCACTTAGGCATGAAAAGTAATGGAAAATATGTTTTCATATTAGCCATGTTGCAAACAAGCCCTCCTCCTCCAATAGAAAACATAGAATAAAAGACACATAAGAAAAATAAAATAAAAAGTTTGCTTCAATCTGCATTCTGACTCCATAAATTCTTTCTCTAAAGATGGATAACATTTTCATCATAAGTTCCACAGAATTATTTTGGAGTAGTTTATTGCTAAGATTATCTAAGGCATTCACAATTGATCATCATATATCATTGATGTTTACTGTGTACAATGCTTTCATAGTCCTCATGTCACTTTTCATTTGTTCCTGTAAGTTTTTTCTGAAAGCTACTTGCTCACAATTTCTTATTGCACAAGAGTATTCCATTGCAATCATGTACCACAACTTGTTTCGCCATTCTCCAATTAATGTACTAACCTCTAAATTTCCAATTCTTTTCTAACCACAAAAAGAACTGCTGTAAACATTTTTTTACATACAGATTCTTTTCTTTTCTCTTTGATATCTGGAATATGGAATATTGCTGCATCAAATAATATGCACAGTATTATAGACCTTGGTTGTAGTTTTCTTTTTTAATTTAAAAAAATTATTTATTTAAGGCAATGGAGTTAAGTGACTCACCCAAGTCCACACAGCTAGGTAATTACTAAGTTTCAGAGGCTGGATTTGAACTCAGATCCTCCTGACTCTAGAGCCAGTGCTCTATCCACTGTACCACCTAGCTGACTAGTTATAGTTTTCAAAAGGCTTTTCAATATGGTTGGCTCAAATCACAACTTCAACAACAGTGGATTTAATATTCCAATTTTTCCACATCCCCTCCAGTATTTGTTATTTTTGTCTGTCATATTAATCAATCACATAGGTGTGAAGTAGTACCTCAGTTGTTTTAATTAGCATTTTAAAGAAATCAATAGTGATTTAGAATATTTTATTGTGATATTAAGAGTTTGGATTTCTTCTTTTGAAAACTATGTGTTCTTGTCCAATGATCATTTATTAATTGGGGAATGGCTTATATTCTTGTAAGTTTAGCTCAGTTCTTTATCAGAGAAACTTACTATAAATTTTTCCTTCAATTTGTCATTTTTCTTTTAATTTGGTTACATTGGTTTTGCTTTTGCAAACCCTTTTTAAATTAACAAATCAAAATCAGTCATTTTACATCTTATAATGTTCTCTTTCTCTTGGGTGACCATAAATTCTTTTATGATCCATAGATCTGTCAGGAAAAATTTTCTATGCTCCCCTAAATTGCTTATGATATCACTTTTTATGTCTAAATCATATATCCAGTTTGAACTTTTCTTGGTATGCTAGGTGAGATGTTTCATATCTCATTTCTGCTAAATTGCTTTTACAATAGTTTTTGTCCCCCAAACTTGATCTTTGAGTTTATCAAATACTAAATATGGTCATTATTATGGCCACAATACTGTGTATAGTATACCTTTTCCACTGATCCACCACTCTATGTCTTAGCCAATACCAAACTGCTTTGATGATTATTACTTTGTAATGTACCTTGATATCTGATACTACTAGACCACCATCTTGTTTATAAAAATAATTTAGTTTGATTGGCACGGTACTGAATTCTGACTTTTGTTAGAAATACATAGCAATGTTAATTTTTACATTCATTTTTCATCCAGTTAACTTTGATAATATTAGTATCTTGGCTAGTTATTTTATTTATTCTCTAAGGTCTTCTAAATAAACAATAATATCGCTTTCTATTTTTATATTGTTATGTTATTTAAGGCAATGGGGTTAAGTGACTTGCCCAAGATTACACAGCTAGGCAATTATTGTGTCTGAGTCTGGATTTAAACTCAGGTACTCCTGACTCTAGGGCCAGTCCTCTATCCACTGGGCCACCTAGCTGCCCCAATCATATCACTTTCAAATAGGGAAAATATTCTCTCCCCTTTGTTGATGTTTATTCCTTTAACTTAGTTCTTCTTTATCATTGTTATAATCTCTATATTATGTTAAATATTAGAGGAGACTGATCATTTCTGAGGATCAAATCAGTAAATACTCAAGTTAATTCAGGCTCTTGTTTAGTCATTTTATTGTTTGTTCTTCACTTTAGAAGAAGACCAATAACATCAGGAGACTGATGTCTTGACTTCCAAGTTAATTGGATTTAAGTGAGGCAGAGTTAAGCAAAATCATCAGTCTCAACCCACCTTCCAGAGTCATCAAGGTAAAAGTCAAGATAACTGGTGATGGCCTAGGATGCAGTGGATGATTGTTGATTGAAAGGTCAAATTATAAAACTGAAGCTTAAATACTTTTGACTATATATATATATATATTATATACTATATATATTATATAGTATATAATATATATATATATATATACATAAAGATGGAATCATTAGAAAAGAAACTGATGCTGGGAAAGATTGAAGGTAAAGAAAAATGGAATAGCAGAGGGTGAGATGGATAGATAGTGTCGGGGAAATGGTGAATATGAACTTGGACAGATTTTTGAGAGATGATGGAGGACAGAAGGTTCTGACATGTCATGGTATATAAAGTCATACATTTTAGTCAAGGACATAACTAAACAATTGAAAAAATATATAAGATGAAATTTCTAAAAAAATTCCCTTTTATTAATTTCAGATAAGAAATGCATCTGTGGATTCCCAACTCATCTCTTTTCCAATCTCTTTGATTGAAGCATATGCATTCATGGAACCTAATTCCTAGAAATATTAACTCTAAAAGGAGTTGTAATTGAAGGAATTCTGGCTTCAGAGGCAAATGTCCTAAGCCCTTATTTATCACCATTGTACTCTAGGCCTAGGTCAACTAGTTGTTCCACTTCTCTGGATCTTACTCCCTTATCTGCAAATTGTCAGTTGTGAAAGAGAACTCTCTTCAAAGTCTACTTTCTCTAGAGTTGTCATATCCGTCAAATATTGCCTGAACTTTTCATTCTTATGCTAAGCCTACATGTTTCTCATATAATTCCTTGAAGGCAGGGTTTACTAGGGCAGGTGCAGAAGTTGATTGGGTAGAAGGAAAGGGCTATTCAGGTGAGAAAAGGCATAAAAGTGGAAACTGAAAGTCTTGCATCTCAGATCCTCATGGAGTGTGCCAATTTTTACTAAAGAGTAGTTGGCACATCTTTATAGAGGAAAAGTTTTCCAACCCTTTCACTCTAGCAGACTTGAGCTGGGATGACTGGCAAACATCCTGAAGGAGAATCTCAGAAACTGGTAGCTGAGAACAATGTTCAACAGAGACTGTATGCTCAGTCTATTATGAAATCATTGAAGCAACTTTTAGTAAATACTAGTTAAAAATCCCTTATTTATTATGAAACCAGTAGAGCAATATCTCATTAAGACTGTGGATTTCTGATGTCACCAACAGTCTATATGAGAGTAATATGCCCAGAAGAGTTGTCACATTCATAAAGAAGGAGCCCATGTGAGAACAGGGTAATAGTACTAACTAAATGCACTGAAGAGCTTACAGAACCAGAGAGGTGTTTTGTTTCTCTTCACATGTATATGTAGCTTTGATATGTTCTCTTCATGTATAATTCCTATGTATTTCCATTTTCTCATGGAAGTTGTATGAATTTCTAGGATAGTCTATCCCAGATTAGTATTCTAGTGTCAATTTTCCAAATGTGTGATAATACTAAGTGCCATCACTTCGAACTTATTGTGTTCTCTGATTGACAAAAATAACCCCATAAAATACATTGGTGTTTGAGTTATAGTTGGTTTCAGACACATTGGATGACAGAGTTAGGATTCAAAGAGACTTTCTTTGATAGGCTAGAACAATATGTCAAATAAAATTGGAGTTCCTCCTTTTTTGTCTGGACAAGAGAAAAAACTGGTGAGGGGGACTGGGATGCAGTGGTCAAGTGTTTTAAGGACTGTCAAGGAGATGAATTTATCGCATTTGTTCTTTTTTGGCAGTTGAATAAAGAAGAAGGAATAAGGGTGCAAGATATAGAGAGGAAGATCTAGTTTAAGGTAAGGAGAAATTTCCTAATAGTTACAACTATTGAAAAGGGAGAATGTGTTACCAAGATTGGTAATAAATGAGGTCCCTCTCATTGGAGGCCTTTAATAAAAGACAGGATAAACACTTGTTGGAAATATTGTGAAAAGAATTATTATTTTAGGCTCAAATTGGACTAGATAGTTTCTGAGATTGCTTTTAAGTCCAAGATTCTTTGATTCATGGGGATTTGAGATAGATCATGGAATTTTTCTAGCATAGACCAAAGGATAGGTAGTGTGTAATTTGTATGCTTCAGAGGTAGGAAAGGCTTTCATTCCCTATTCTCCTATAAATATCCCATGGTGTAAAGTTTGAATTGGCATGGCGTCTCTCCCAGCTGAAAATGAAGGAGCAAATAAGTCTTTCTGATGTTCACATCATCATATTCACAACCTTTCAATCAGAGCAAAAATATATATGTATGGGGTTGTAGGGAAAGCTCTTTGTTGTGATTTTAAAAAGCAATCTAGTTTAGAGGAGATAATTATAATATTTATTCATTTTAGTGATCCTTCTAATGCATTGGAAAAATAATTGACTTTCAAATCAGAATGTCTGGGTTCAAATCCCACTTCTGACACCTACTTCTTATGTAACTATGGGTATGTCATTTAACCTCTCTAGACCTCAGTTTCTTTCTCTCTAAAATCTAAAATCCCTCTCTTCTTTAGATCTACATTTCTATTATTTATGGTTCTAAGATTCTAATGTTCACATAGACCTCCCAAGCATGAAGCTTCCATCTTATTACTTGGTTTCTCTTTTTTTGGGGGGGGGGGAGGTTTGCAAGGCACTAGGGTTAAGTGACTTGCCCAAGGTCACACAGTAAGGCAATTATTAAGTGTCTGAATCAAATTTGAACTCAGATCCTCCTGACTCCATGTGCTTTCCACTTCGCTATCTAGTTGCCCTGTTGGTTTCCCATTCTTGTGTTAATTTTCTTGGATTTGATACTCCTGAAAAGCTCTGGTTCCTGTTTTTTAGTTTACATAAGAACTCTGGATTCTAATCCTCTTTCCCCAGGGGGGAATATGATTTCCCCCCTCAGAAAAAAATTCACCTGTAGCCCTTGGTCATATTGCAGAAATGTAAACAATATCTGATTAGCCTGAATAAGTTAGTATCTGCTTCCACCCAGGATAATTCCTAAAAGCCGGCCAAACCTTCTAAGAATTGCCAGCCAACACAGGAATGTTCCTGCATTAGATTAATCCTAGCTTAAGGTCTTGAAGAAGCTGAGATGGCCTACCACTGTCCTCTGATTCTATCTGAGTTGGCAAAGATGATAGCTGACAATATCAGAACCCCCTTAAGATGAATATATCAAAAGTCTTGAACGTTTGGACAAACTTTCATGCATTCTACTTGAGGGCCTATATATAATCAAAAACCACTTTGGTCTGGGAGATAAGTAGTCCTTTATAAAGCTCTATTAAAAGTTGGAATTATAGCTGAAACTCTGGGAGGTCCTCTGACCACTCTGTGAACTGATGTGGGGACTTTCCACACACACACACACACACACACACACACACACACACACATATATATATATATATATGTATATATGTATATATGTATATATGTATATGTATATATTGCTGCTAAACTTATTAAACCCCTATCTTGTCCATGGAATTAGGATATAATAACTAAAAGGAGTTCAAGGCATTTACATCCAATGGAAAATATTATAAGAATGACAGTACATAGTTTTGAGCTACCCTACTAACACTCAATGGCCCTGGCAGGCTGAATTTCAGATCATAGCTGATACATCTATCTTACAGTTCCAGAAGTGGCCCTAAAGATTTGAAGGAGTGGGTTTTTTAATTTAATAATGTACAAACCCCTCCTTAGGATTCTGGGTGGGAGTGGCTTGAGGGATTGGGGGTGGATTTTAATCCATAGCTTACAAGCTGCTCCTTAGTGTTCTAGCAGTAGCCCTAAGAGTTTGGAGGGAGTGCCTTATTAAACACTATGGTTTATGGGGCTCCACTGGTGTGCTTTTTCCCATGATTATGGGTTGATATTAATTAGTTAATTAGTCAGGAAGACTTAATTAGACTTTTTGGGGGATTGGGTATTTACCAAGGTGGCAAAGAAAGAACAGATGATTAAGAAAATTTCCCCCTCCTCCCATCTCTGAGAAAATCAAGGAAACATTTTCTCCCAAATATATAAAGAGTGCAGGGAAAATTGAACCCAAGCTTATAAAAACACATGTGACAAGAGGTAACATAGCTCGTGGAACTCCTTTTCCTAGGATCCTAAGGATCTTCTCCTTAGGTATAGGGTAGCTTTTCTTTTAGATTCCTTGTCAGTCCTTGAAATTGGCTTTTCTCATCCATTCTGATTTGTCCCTGTCTCCTGATACAGATGCTACTACAAGCCACTGCTATCCTAGGGACACAGCTAAGTCACTGATTAAAAGTCCCAATCCTCTGGTCCTCAAGAAGTTCACAAGGTCCTTCTCTGAAAAAAGAGGAGGGGAGGAAGTTTAGAATGAGCATGACAGGGCTCTCCCACTCCCCCAATGATCTCTTCAGAGAGAGTTAGCCAAAACTCTCTTCTCTGCTGAAATCCCTCAGTTATAAGAATAATAATGACAATAACAATGATATTGATAATAGTGTCATATTCCAGGCACTATGGTGTACTTAAAAACATCATCTCATTTGATTCTCCCAACAACCCTGGGAGATGGATGCTATTATTTTCCTCATTTTATAGTTGAGAAAACTGAAGCAAATAGAAGTTAATAACTTGTCTACAGTCATATATCTAGTAAATAACTAAGGCCATATTTGAAATGAGGTCTTTCCTGACTCCAGATCTAGTTTATATTCATGTATCTATCACTAAGCTGTCTCAATTGAACTAACACATTTTTTAATTGATGAACCACATTTTCCTCCAAACCATTTAACATAATTTTTGTACAATATGACTCTAACTCATTCAATGGTTTTCAAAGATATTGTGAAATTGATTAAGGTCTCAGTTTTCTCAGTTGGAAAATGGGAGTTAAGATAGCACTATCTCCAAGAGTTGATCTAAGTATAAGATGAGATAATATTTGTAATGTTCTTTGCAAGCCTCAAATTGCTGTATAAATGTTATTAATAATTAATTAATGGTTCACTCATATTCAAGTACAGAGTCAAAGTCAAGATCACTATTTCTATAATTCTGGGTATATACTTAGAAGTTTCAGGGGGTTCCACACTTGGCTTCAGTATATGCCTCTTGGAGACTGTGAAGTGTGGTTGGAGAATTCCTTTAGGTGGAGATATCTCTAGATCTATGTAGCCTGTTTCCTTTTACACTATTTTGAAAAGTCATTTGGTGGAGCCTGACTTGATTTTTTTGTTTTTGAATTGGAGGGTTTAGGTTAAATTGAGGTAATAGAGATCTCCCCCTGTCTCCTTGGCTGGCACCCCTACCCTAAAGTGAAACCAGATGCCTAACAAGTTCTTGGCACCAAACAATTCATTTTAAACTGGATCAAGAAACAAAGTTGGTTTGGGTAAGGTTTGGGGTTTTTTGAAGTGTTGGCCACATGAGATGATGTTTAGAAACTTCCTCGTCAAACCACTTTGAGCCTCTTCAAAGAAATGTATCCCATCCTTTCCTATCTTTGTTATGACTGCAGAGAAAGAAAAAAAAAGTGAACAGGCTGCATTAATAGAAGTATAGTGTCCTGATCACAGGAGGAATAGTTTCACTGTACTCTATACTGGTCAAACATGACATGGTATGTTAGGTTTGGTTCTAGTCTAGTCTCTTTAAATGAACACTGATCAATGTCCTATGAGAAATCATTTAAGGAAGAGTGATGTTTAATCTGGATAAGAGTAGGCATAGAGTCTGAGCCACTCCTGCTATTTTCAACTACAAGGTATCCCCAAATCTTAGTGAAAGTTTTAGCTTTAGTTGTTTCAAATGATACTGAGACTTTTAGTATATTACTCAATGAGTTATCATTAGAAAAGGGGATAGATTTGGTGTTGATTCAGAGGGCAGGACTAGCCCCCACTGTTGCAACCTAGATATTAAGCATGTGTTGTACCTGTATCATTTCATTTCCAGTCTACATAAACTCTGGGGATCTTTATCCCAAATTTCATTTGCAGTGTAAGGTTTCCAGAGGGCATTTTCATCTCACCCTTTACCTAACCCTGGAGAATCTCTAATAATGTTATTGGCTAAAGCTTCCATTAGGTGTGACCTTCCCAATATGAATTTCTATTTAAAATTACTATCTCCCTTATATTATTGATTAACTCAGATATTCACCCTCATTATCATTTAACTGATTAATGTCAATTTACAAGGAGAAATTTATAGAGAAGATATGATAAAAAAAAAAAGATGCTACACATTTCCTCCCCAAAATAGAAGCATACTTCCTCTCTTCAACTTGGTTCATGGGGGGACTGGATTCAAATTTTATGTGTTTCCTAAAAACATCTCTGAATGTGATATAGTAGCTAGAAGACATATTCCCTTGATGTAGGCCATTGCCTTTCATTAGCCAGTCCCCTGTTCCACACTACTGTAGATCTCAGTTTCTGTATTTGTGAAATGACAGAATGAGACCAGACAAACTCCAAGTTCCCTTATAGCTCTAAAACCATGTAAGTCTATAATTCTGAGTTAAATTGAAGTAGATACCAAAATAGTTATTTAACAACTAGTTCTGTTCAGCAATAGAATGGTGGATTAATAAAGCATTGAGATCTCTGTCACTTGAGGTGTAAAAGTAGACTATAGGTTATTATTAGAGATGGCATAGAGAAGATATATATTTCAGGTATGGGTTAATTTAGATTATCTCCAAGATCTCTATCAAATAGAACTATACCCTATGGGGCAGACCAGCTAGCCTAGCT